>NC_056699.1:26276415-26333915 GCF_018831695.1 Puntigrus tetrazona | reverse complement strand
CCACGAACCGGAAAACCCGGGGGAATCCCATTCGTCGTGTGAGGGCTTGTATGTGTACGAACAGTCCCATCCCTTAACAAAGCACGTCCCGGGGACAGGTGCTGGGGATTTTGCTGGCTTTATGGTGCTTTCCTTCACTTCTACATGTCTAAAAGCAGGCTGGGTCCGTAACCGTGTACCGTATCTCCAGGACTCATCTCCTGTGTTTGTCTGGGAGCGTGCGGGCAGTCGTAAAAATCGGACTGGTTGCTCCGCTCATCCTCCACGAGGTCGCTAGGCCCGTAGCTTCTCTCTTCCGATTTGCCGCTTTCCAGATTCTCTGTGTCGATGAACGGCGTCAGCTTGGTTTGCTCGACGTGGTCCTTGACCGGCTCGATCAGCACATTTACCACGTTATCCTGCTCCACATGCAGTGTTCCTGCCTGGTGTGATTGCATTTCCCCGAAATCCTACCAAACCAGAAAGAGACCATTTATAGTCAACCATCCCCACGCAGGAATGCTACTCGGTAACATCTGATGAATTAAATGCATGGTTTCCTTCATTCATTCTTTCATTCATTCTTATTATTTAGCTTTAAAAAAAAAAAAAAAAAAAAATTGTTATATATATATATATATATATATATATATATATATATATATATATATATATATATATATATATATATATATATATATATATATATATATAAATATAAATTATAATTTTTATTTAATTTGAGTACTTCAAAAATCTTTCTAATTATATAATTTTGTTTTTTTCATTTGCATTTTTATATTGTTTATATATTTCTGTGCAGTTTGCTTTATTGCAGTTTAATAGTTTTAGTACATAAAATCTCATTTGCTTCTGCTTGCTTCCAAGACGACATTTCTAATTCATACTTTTTTTTTTTATGCGTTTTGATTTTCACGCAGTGTTGTTTTGTTTTATTTTTAGTAATTATAGTACTTGGTGTTCTTTTCCATTTTTATTGCAGTGAGCTTCCAAGACAACATTTTTATTTTAAAGACATATTATTCCCCATATTATTCCCCCTCAAACCTGACAAAAGTTAGATTTTCATGATATGTAACCCAATTTAAAAATGTTCTACTATTTTTACTACTATATTCTAATATTTAGATTTAATGTATTTTTAATGCAGTGTAATCTTAGCATACATTTTTTTTTTCGGTAAAATGCTAAAGATGCTTCCATCTGTATTTAGTTTAAGCTTAAAATCAAATTAATTTTAGTAATTAATTTTAAAAATAATTTTATTTTAGCTAAAATGACCAAAAGCAAATGTAAAATTATTATTATTATTTTTTATTTTATTTTATTTTATTTTTTTAATAGTTAACTATTAAATACATAGTAGTCAACTTTATTTACCTTATTCTTTAAAGCAGAAGTGCGCTTATGGGTGATTGTAGTAAACTGTAAACTACAATAAGAAAACTAAACTGTAAACTGTAAAAGAGCTAATTTGCAACTTCAAGCATCATAACCAGGTTTTTTGTGCAGCTAGGCCCATATTAACAAATGCTGTTCAATTTGTCTTGCTTAAACACGATTGCGCAGCATTGCAAATAGTAATATAGATGCATAATGTTGCATTCAGTTTGTGTTTTGCTGAAAAAGGTGCACAGAAATATCAAGAACGAGTCAAAAAGCAACTTACAAAGAAATGATGGAACATGGAGAAAACTTTCCTCTTCATGTCCGAGTTGCACTTCCTCGCTAACAGCATGATGACCACAGTTATAACCAGCAGCGTTGAAACGGCCCCCAGCGCTGAATATATGTACACGGTCACTGGAATATCTGGACGAACAAAAAACATCATTATATCGTCCTCAGCTGCGCGTGTCATTACAATCCCATACAGACACGCCCCCTAGCATTGCCCCGCCCCCCTCACGTTGATTGATAGCGCTGATGTAGACATCGGAAATTCAAATTAAATGATAAACTGATGTTAAAATACGCTAAATACAGCTGCTAATATATATATATATATACACATATATATATATATATATATATACACACAAACACATACATTGTATGTATATATATATGTATATATATATATATATGTATATGTATAGCATTTTGAGAAAAAAAGATGGTTCTAAGGCATCGTGAACCACCTTTATTTAGTGTAAACTGTGGTTTAATTCACCACCTAATGTGTTATAAACAAAAGGCTGGGATGTATTCACAAATTATGACTAGAAAATACAATGCATAAAGTCATCAAAATTGCTAAATAATTGTATTGGTCTGTATTCCTGTTATCTGCCTGTGAAGCGAACAGAAGTCTCATCGGTTGAACTCACAGTTTCTTATGTCTCCTGTGAAACAGGTGCTCTTGAGATTGAAAAGCCTCTGTCCGATCCCTCCGGTCAGATTGATGCAGTATTTGCCTACGTGCTCCGTGAACTCTACGGACGTCTCGCACGATGCGTTTAGATCCATTTTACAGACTGACTTGAACGTCTTCCCCTGCGGAGAAAACAGCGGTTAGATACACGGAAATGTTTCTTGAGCAGCGAATCAGAGAGATTTTTAAAGGAGCGCTTGACTCTTAATTCAGCCAAAACGATATTTTACGTCATACTTGCATCGTTGCTTTGAAGATTTTTGAACTTCAGAAGACTGTTTTTCTTTATTAAAGCTTTATCGAGGGTTCGGTTGAAATACTCCGAGCGGACGGTTACCTTTTCCGTTTGGACGTTGTAAAGGAGATCGTCCGTGACGTCCCGCAGAACCGGCGAGCGTCTGTACAGACGAAGAGGGTTGACGAACCGCACGTGAAGCTTGCCGTCTTTGGGAGAAAGTTTAACCTCGGGGAAATCCAGATGACCTGGACAGACGACAGCGCAGACCGATTACACCGCTGTTATTTGCTCTGGACAAAAAAAACGGCATTTTCAATAAAAACACGGGCTGAACGTACACTTAATGTTGACCAAAGAAAACTCATTATAGCTGAAGTCATCCGAACTGGACGGCTCGGACTTCTCTCCTCCTCGCACGGCCGTCACGTTGACGTAGTAGCGGTTGTACGCCGTGCTGAACAGCATGCTGGATATGTTTAGAAGCAGGTTTTGTGTGAGATTAGAGTCCCTGGGAACGAAAAAAGAACAAGACTGAGCTTTCGGAGGCAGATTGCAAAAAAAAAGGACGAACTGTAGCAAAAGCAGAAGCTCATTTAATCACCGAAGCATTTAGAAACGATGGTTTTACCTTTCGCCGAATTCGTCTTTCACCTTCACCTGGAAGTAAACGTCTTCGGCGAGACCGGGGTACTCCCATCGGACTTCGGCTCCGTAGCTGTCGCACCGAACAGACACTTTAGCAGGAGACGGGAGACTCGCCGCTAAAAGAGAGACGGCGTCGCGTTAGGGTTCGGGCAAGCGGCTCTTCTCTCTGCTTTTATCCAAAGCAACGGTGCAATAATATACAAGTGCTATAACAAGCCCCAGTTAGCTTAAAGTATACTGCATTGTAACATTATTCTTAAAAGAGAGATAAATCACATTGCTAGTTGTAGTTATACGGTAGAAAAATGCCAGAAATATTATATACAGTGTTCACAAATTATTTAGTAAGTATATTAGGTATACAACATGGTATTATTACTGAACGTACAATGTGTTTACAACTGTCTATAATACTATTTTTAATGTTTTTACATGCATCTTCTGCTCACCAATGATGCATTTATTAAAAAATAAAAATAATAATAGTAATATTGTGTGAATACACTGTAATATGCTATTTATTCCTGTGATCAATTCAGCATCATTCAGTCTTTAGCGTCACACCATCCTTCAGAAATCATACATTATGCCGATTTGCTTTTTTTTTTTAATTGTAAAAAATGCTGAACAATTTTTTCAGGATACTTTGATGAATACAAAGTTCAAAATCCTTTATAACGTGTCTTTGCTCGCCGGTAATTAAAAATTCGATAAATGAAATTCTTGAACTGATCTGCTGCCCTCCTTTACACATCGCTCGTAAAAAAAGAACGTTTTTTGGGTGTTCGTATCAATATATTAGTCTTAAGGTTACGTACAAGCCAGTGTGCTCCAAACTCGGACAAAATTCCCGTTTAGAAGATACAAGAGATCAATTATTGCAGTTTAACTAAAACCACTTTGAAAAGATTAATCGGCGTGAACCAGCTGTCCTTAAGATACCCTCGTAACACATTCAGCAAAACATCATCTAACTATCTGATAAAATCATGAAATATATATGAAAATTAAGATACGGTTGTTTAAGATATGCGTTTTTAACATGACTCAGAAAAGGACATTTTCTTTTACTGTACTGCAACAGAAAACGAGAGAAACAGAACCAGTGTACTCTCAAACGCTCTCGTCTTCGACCGCGCGAATCGTTTCTCCTCTTTCATCAACTCTATTGCTTTTACAATATAAACAGCCGCAGGTGAAGCCGTTCCTGCCGTATTGGTTCGGCGTGGCCTCACGAAGCCCTCAGTGCTGTGTGTTGAGAGAGCATGAAGAAGGCAGGTCCTTACAGGGCCGATGGCCCCCGGTGACCCTCCCAAGCGCTCTCTCTCCTCGTGGTAAACTCGACACCTATGAAACCCGTCTTCCCTTCCCTTCCCCTCTGGCTCTGCTCTCCAGACACCCACGCTCACACACGCTCACACTTGCCCTTTCTTACCAGACGCCAGTTAAAGCGTCACGCTCACTGTTATTACCAGAGACCAGTGCCAGCTTCTATCTGTAGCATTTCAGACTTTGAACCGCTTTTATATCGAGATGCGTTTTAAACCGCTATAAAGTTAACAACCAAAACCCATTTAACTGCTCTTAACGACATACTGCGATGTGTAGCAATCATTTGACTCTTTTTATCCTCTTTTAAACGTCTTGTCAGATAGTTTTAGCAAAGTTTTTTTTTTTTTTTTTTTTTTGCGAGAACCGTTCAAAATCATCACAATTGGCTAATTGGGCGGCGCAACAGTTTTTAGGGGGTTTTCGAACCCTCTTTTTTTGCAGTTCGTAAAGTAGCTGCCCTTCGATGTAAACAGTCTGCAAAGCTGGTAATTAAAAAAAGTGCTTGATGAAGAAAGATATTGTCTCGCAAAAGAAAAAGTCGACTCAGAATCGATTCGTTACTTTTTCAAATCTTCTGCACGTTGCCGGTGCTTGTAACTAGGTAACATATTTGCATAATCCTGCCTGTTTGTGAAATACGAACCTACGCGGAAATAGATACGGAAAGACCAATCAAAACAGACTTGGCCAACTGACCAATCAGAGCAGAGTTGCCGTTTACAGACCTTAAGATCCGAATTGATCCAAACGAACCGCATTGAAATCAACGCAAAACGATTCTAATATCAAATGCATATTCTGAGGAAATTACAATGTTTTCAATTACAACGTCTGCATACTCCGTGGTTGAAACGACACCTTCTGATGTTCACTGATGTTTATTTCACTCTAACTAGAGGTGAGACACAAAACTATATACACTGTTTGTTTGGAAAATTTTGAAAGCTGACCGCTCTGAAACCTTTCAGATTTTTTTTATTTCCTCACAGTTGCAAGTTTACCAGAAAGCCGGAATCGCAAATTAATACTCCGAATGTTTTTAATCGCACAATCCTGACTCTTAACTATCAATGCCCAAACCACGTAACACTCAAAAAAAGACCTTGTAGTGAGATTTCCATATCAGAGATTGGATTTCCAGCTTTGCATCGCAGGAATGTTTTCACAGAGAAAGTAGTTTTTGCATTTACATTTCACCATACGCCGTTTGACTGCATTTATGAGATCAGAAATGCAGCTCTTGGCGAGACTTTAACATAAAAAGAAAAACTAACCATTTTCAAAGAACATAAATGTTCTCACGATTGATCAGTTTTGATTAGCCATTAATCACGTGGGTTGCTTTTGCAGTGCTTGTGTGCAGGAGTGTCTGAAGAAGCTCTCAAACTCGTTTACCTGGTTTTGCCCAGTAACCATTACCGAGAAGACAAGCGCCAAGGACACAAACGCACACAAACCCGCCCCGCTCTCTCATCGCTGATATTGTATTCAGTCTAAAACAGGATCTGCCGTGTCAATCACTGCGGTCTCGGTCGTTTTAGCTTCATTTCAGGAGAGAAATGAAACAGACTTCCTTAAGACCTTTAAAGAACACCAACCCAGAAAGCTACAACCATGTTGTAATGAGATGACTCGCATTGTTTGACTCGCAATCCTTTTTTTAATGGGGCCAGCGTCTGGTTCAAAATGAATTATGCCCGAAAATCGGATCCCTAATCCTTTCCTTTATCTAAACGCAGTCACTTTACACCTCTCTCTCAATGGCATCAGCAGCTTCTTATCATATATGTATGCGTCTAATCAGACTGATTTATACACCGGCTGCGATGTGCCTGAACTTTGACTTGCTTTATGGGTTTAGCTGATCTGTGGAGTACAGTGCGTGACTGTCATGATTGATCTCTTTAGCGAAGCTCGCTTTAAACCGAGAGGAATGCGTGTAATGTTAGGCCTGACGGGGCGGACAGTAAAGGGTTGGGTTCGTGTCGGTCACAAATCCTTGATCCTCGACATCACCGTACGAAAATATAAACTTATCCCAATACCCAAATGCATTCCTAAAATCAGTGGGAAACAATAGCCGATTAACAATTGCGTAGAAGCACCAAATGAGCCTGAAATGGATATTTTTTGGAAAATGATCCTCAAATCTGATTGGAAAGTTGTTGAAGAGAGTTGATCCTGGAGCATCTTGTATTTGGTGAAACACCGCCCAACTACCTTCCACTACCAATCTACCTTCTCGTGGTGTAAAACAACTAAATGGAAGTGTAACGACTTGGAAAAACGCTCAAAGAGTGAAAACATTTAACTTTTACAACATACACCGTCTGAACGCATCTCTGTCGGTCCTTGCAGCGAACCGAAGCCACGACCTTGGCGTTGGGCTGCCAGGAAAACTATCTGAAAAGAGTCAGAAATTAAAGTAATGTAATGTAATGTTATCGTGATAATAGAGAAATATCAATCAGTGTGTGTTGAGTTAGCCCTCCTTATATGATAACTAAAAACATCTCTCTTCATATGTCAACAGTGTCCGTGTTGAACCAACATTACCTTCACTCATTAATTATCAGCATTTAAAATCAATAAATAATATTCCAAATTAATAATAGCAACAAATAAATATCAAATTATTATTTTTATTATTATTAATAATGCCAACAAATCCATTTAAAATGTTTAAATGCATTATATATATATATATATATATATATATATATATATATATATATATATATATATATAAAATAAATAATATATATATATAATAAATAATAAATTATATATATATATATATATATATATATATATATATATATATATATATATATATATATATATATATATATATAATATTACTACTATACTACTCACAAATAAATAAATAGCCTTAATTAAAAAAATAAATAATCTTACCCTCTGAGGCGGTTTTTTGGATCAGCATTAAGACGGAGACACCGATATAGATCTGTATCCGCATTATTGCCAGCGAGTTTCAATATGCACATGTTATAACTCCAAGCAATTCGCGTTAGTCCAGTCGAAATAAGCCCTCTCCAAAAGCAGTGAACACCATTTTCTTTAACAGCTACATGAAACAATGAAGGCAACGTGACGCTCTCAGGGAAGCGCGCTCTTCAGGGAAATGACGCGTGTCTCGCGCACACCCTCTGCGTCACAAAGGTGTTTACCGGTAACTAGTTAACTCTCTCTCTCTCTCTCTCTCTCTCTCTCTCTCTCTCTCTCTCTCTCTCTCTACACTGAACTTTTCACTTGTTGGGGAGATCATATTTCATCTCTTTTTAAAACATTACAGTGCCATCTCATGTCATATCAGTGCATTGCATGTCAGATGTGCTGTGATTATTCTACAGCTATTTGTCAAAAGAGTATTTTCAGCAAAGATGATTTCAGTTGAAGCGTTGGCATCACGTTGAAAAGACGCGTTTATGTTAAATGCTGCTTTAATGTTATCGAAACATTACGGTGCAAAGCTTCAAAACAAAGGGAACAGTGCAGACAAGCTAATTCTGTAAAATTGAGCGTTGGCTAAATGCTATATGAACAATAACAAAATCTGGACCTCGGTGTTCAGTGTCACGCGATCCTTCGGAGATCATTTTCCAATTTTTTACAACATGATAAATGTCTTTGCTGTCACTTTTAAACATTTGAATGTGTCTTTGTTGCATGAAAGTATTGATTGCTTAAAAAAAAATCCTCCATTCCATATTTTTGTCCGGAAACAGTCAGAAAAATACCCAAATAATACCCAAAACGTGTTTAGACGAGAGACCAATTGATAATGATACAAAAGGAGCGGTTTATTGTATGATCTTAGTTTCAAAGGTCAAAGGTCAAAGCAAACTGATTGGCAGCAACATCCCTTAAACCTCGGGTTTCCATCAACTTATCTCTTATTCGTGAAGACAAACGGCCCTTGAATAGTCGTAGAGAAAAAAATAAAGAAGAAAAATAAATAAATGAATCAGTGAAATGAGTATGCAAATGGCTATAATGAATATTATAAATGGTTATATGATTAAATGCAATAATAATTGAATGAACAATAAATGAATGTAAAAGAAAGAAAGTAAAACACAACATAAATGCACGGTTGCTCTCCTAAAGCTTTTGAGGGTCCTCAGAAAGGTCGTATCTGTGAATAATTCTCTGTGAACGCTGCAGCAACGATTATCAAACTCATAGGAACCCCGCTCACTTTTACAGATGTGCATCACCTGCAGACTGAAGGGAGTCCATAGAAAAGTCAGCTCAAGCTCCGAGAGCCCAACGACGATCACACAAACCAGCCGCTAAGACGAGTGAGTTAAGTGTTGAGGTGTTGAGACCAAACCCTGAAGTGCCCATAAAAACGAACACAGACACAAACGCAAGCACAAAGAAACAGAAAGCGCTGGGTTAAGCCTCTTAAAGCGTTACAGCTGCTGTGCCTCGACGAAGCAGATGTGGAGTGAATGCGATCATTGAACGGACGAGGTGACAGCTGCGGTGCGTTTCTGCACCACTGGGTCACTAAAAGGAACGGTCTGAGGCAAACACACCTGCTTTCAAGAGGACCGCAAATAGGTTTTCAGAAAGAGAACTGTTTGAAGTCGTTGAAAACCTATTCAGCGTCAGGGCGGGAGATCGCTCACCACTGCAGTGGATGGGTGCCGTCGATAAAAACATCACACTCGTCCACACCGCTCCAGTCAATAGTCACAGCTTTTTAAAGGAACAGTGCATACACAAATAAGCAGTTTGTCATTATTTACGAATTCTGCTTGATTGTGAGATACACACTAGCGTTCAAAGATTTGGGGTCAGTGAGATTTATTCGTTTAATTGATACTTTCATTCAGCGAGGACACGTTAAAGTAACCCAAGGCGTGAGAAGATTGCGGTTTTCACAAAAAGGCCAATTTTCAACACTGATATTCATAAATGATTATTCTTTCGGGCAAGAAACCGAATGATTTCTGAAGAACTGCGTGACACTGAAGACTGGAGTGATGATGCAGAAAATTCAGCTTCGATCACAGAAATAAATGACATTTTACAATACATTCACATTAAAAAAAAAGAGTTATAATATTTTAAAATGCTACTTTTTTTCATATGGTCACATGATCTCCCTGCAAGCATTTGCATTTATTATTATTATTATTATTATTATTATAACCAAAACGCTCTTAATTCGTATTGAAAGTACTGTAGAAATACCAAATCTGTCAAGACATGCGAGTCAAATTTTAGTAAACAATTAACGAAATAACTTTTTTTGTGTGTATATCCAAGCAAAGCGAAGCCTGTTTTTAAAGTCCGTTAAAATGATTTGCGTTGTAACCTTACTCTCAAAAGAAATTTTATATAATATTCATATTTCAATGTCAGTAGTACATGTGTAATGACCGAAAAATGATATATTCACATATTGTGGAGTACGGCATTAACTGTATATCAAAGAATCAGATTTAATTAACATACAGTGCCAAATAAAGTGTCTTTCTTTTAAAGATGCCTTTTACGTCAGAAGATATTTGATGAGAATGTAATATTGTGAAATGTAATATCACTGTTTTCTTGAATGCATTTGAAAAAGAAATGCATTCCTGCGACGGAAGCTGAATTTTCAGCATCATTGCTCTGGTCTCCAGGGTCACTCGGTCCTTCAGGAATCATGATAATGTGCTCATGTGCTGTTCTGGTTATTATCAGCGTTGAAATGAACAAGCTCGAGATGAAATGAATCATATTACAGCGTTCAGAGTAAAAATGTGTGACTTTAATGGGGCTAAAATTTGGTTAAAAGTGAGTCGTGCTTGAAATCAGATCTCTTGTAGTCTAATCGTTTACTAAATAGAGTTATTTTACATTTACTTTAACATCCTCACAGTCAAACCATCACCTTTATTTAACCGGTCTAATCAAACTGACTGGCTGTGAACTTTCTAAACTCCCTACAAAACAGGCTGACAATCTCAAAAAACCTCCCGAAGCTGGTTGCCTTAAACTCTTCTGTTTTCTCAGCTTTACGTGCATTTTTTTTACGTCAGTACACGAGTGGCCGGGAAGGGGCAGCAACCGTAGCGATCTTTATTATCTTAATACAAAAATTTTAGTTTTAGACCGCTTTGGTGGCTTAAACGCAACTGCACGCAATAAATGTACACTTGTAATAAAGATATGAATATTTCGTATTTTAGTATCACCCCTGTGTATTTCACTGTAGGTTTTTTCTTTTGCTCGGTCAGCCCTAGTTGTACTTATAAGACAAATGTACAATCAAATGAAATCCTCTTACCCTCTGAAACTGAGTTTTGGATGAGGAACGAGACAATAGATCTGGACGCACGTTTTTGCCAGCGACTATCAATCTAAAATTGAAGTGAAGTGAGACACTTTCTTGTTAAGGTCCTGTAGGCTACAGTGAGTCCTCTGGTTCCAGGGAAGCCAGGGTTGCCAGGTTTTTACAGCAAAAACTGCACAATTGCGGCGCAAAAACCGTGCACTGAAATTTTCTCTTGTTGAGGCTTGATCCCAAACCACTGCAGCTATTAACCAATACACTGATTTATTTAAAAGCAGAACGTTTTTTACCTTTGGTTCTCGGCTTGATGTTATATCGCTGTGTATCACATCGCAGTCAGATATGCTGTACACAGAAATTATTCTACAGCGATGTGTGCATGTTATTGCTAAATATTGTGAACATTCCTAGACTACAGGATCGGCGCACGATGTCCTTCTCATATAAGCCTCAGAGCTCAAGAAGTCAGAAACCGTGCGCTAAACGCAAGGCCCCGGCTCCTCGCTTAACCTGGTCTGCACATCATACACAGAGAGAGGGATTACTCTGGAGCGGCTCATCCAAAGTTTTCCGCGTCACTTATATAACACATCCGAGCTGGATCTGTCTGGAACAGAGTAAAACTGGGCAGAAAATCAATTGAAGGTGATTCTGTGTGCATGTGGGGGTAGTTTTTTTTTAACTTGTTTAAGTTGTATTTATTTGGCACAGAGATACTTGGCACTTATGAAATACAGCTGATAAAACTAGAAAGCGTATGCAAAAGAAATAAAACGGGCAACAGTCCAGATAAGCTTATTCGGTAATATTACTTCTCAATGCCATGGACAGTAATAAAATAGGATTTTTTCAGTTCACTGATGCATTTATTTGACAAATACAGTAAAAACAACTGTAATTGCAAAATATTATTATACTTACGATTTTATATTAGAATAAAAATGTTTTTTTATTCTAATATATTTTAAAATATTATTTATTCTAAAGCTTGATTTTAGCGGCTATTATTTTCAATGTCTTTTCTGTCGCTTTCGATGAATTCGTCCTCAATAAAAATGTAAATTTCTTAAAAAAACCGAATAAACAAAAAACTATCAACCCCAAATTATTAAAATTATTATTAAAAATGACGTTGAATGAAAGGGTTTAAGGGACCCTGCAGCAGTGATTATCAAACTCATAGGAACCCCGCTCACTTTTACAGATGTGCATCACCTGCAGACTGAAGGGAGCCCATAGAAAAGTCAGCTCAAGCTCCGAGAGCCCAACGACGATCACACAAACCAGCCGCTAAGACGAGTGAGTTAAGTGTTGAGGTGTTGAGACCAAACCCCGAAGTGCCCATAAAAACGAACACAGACACAAACGCAAGCACAAAGAAACAGAAAGCGCTGGGTTAAGCCTCTTAAAGCGTTACAGCTGCTGTGCCTCGACGAAGCAGATGTGGAGTGAATGCGATCATTGAACGGACGAGGTGACAGCTGCGGTGCGTTTCTGCACCACGATTTGGAGAAATATAGCATTACATCACTTGCTCACCACTGGATCCTTTGCGGCGGATGGGTGCCGCACAATAATCCACGAGTCATCCACACCACTCCATCCTAAAAAGCTGCATGTTTGTACTAAAGCCATTAAGACACCGTTTCGCTATTTTCTAGCTAAAATGTGAATCCTCGTTCCACAATAAGGCCAAAAAAACACAAGCAGGGTTTTTATTTGTTTGCACTTGCTACCATTTGACCATGCACGCATACAGTATATGCAAGCACGCACTCCGTCCTGTTTATTTCTATAATACCCTTTTACACAGAAAAGCCACTGCAGATCTTCAAATAGATGCAATATGTTGAGAGCTCAGCGGTTGGTCTGACCTCCAGCTAAACACGGGTCAAGGGCACGCAAACACTAACACTAAACCAGCAAATCCCTGGCGAATGTCTCCACCCTCTCTTAATGCCTCTCATGCAAGCATCACCACACATGCACTCACACGCAGCAACTGGGACATTCATAAAAGTCTCGAACGTCCTGACTAAATGTTGTTTTTCATCTCCAGGCCTGCTGCTGTTGGGAGCGATGAACGCAGCTTTGAGTCTCCGTTATCATCCCAGATCCAGATCGGCGTCCCAAAAGTGTGTCCTCAGATCAGCTTCACAACACCCGAACCTCACCACAGCACGGTAATGAAAACAACACTTACACGGTTGCTGAACACAGCCTGAATGCTTTCCTCAAGCGAAACAGATTCGTGATTTCCGTCAGGTCGATGCAAGAGTTCATGAACTTTCAAACACACATCCTGCAATCCTCGGCCGCGATGCTGTTTATGCTCTCGCACGAGGCTACTACAAAATTGCAATGTACTGAACAAAATCAGTTTGGTTTTGGCCCCCATTTCCCATGAGCTGAACTCAAAAACATAATACGTTTTCTACGTAGACAAAAGGCCTATTTCTCTCAAGTTTTGCTCACAAATCTGTCCAAATCTGTGTTAGTGAGCACTTCTCCTTTGCCCGAAATAATCCATCCACCTCAGGTGTCTAGAAGGCTCTTAGAATATATAAAGGTAAGAAAGAGCCAATGACTTATTGGATCTTTCTGGGAACAAAAATGGTTCTTCTATGGCATCGCTTGAAGAACTTTTTGAAGCAACTTCATTTTCAAGAGCGTATGTCAACTTTATCCAGTTACATACAGAGCATATACTACATAGCGACACTACTTGCTTGTATCATTGTATCATTGCATCACTCAGCTCTAATCTGCACCTGCAAGGCATGCATATTTTATATGCAAATATGAATACTCTGCTTTGAAACAATGCGCAATGTGTAAAGTGCTATATATAAAAAAATATCATATATATAGTCACATAAATGGAGGCGTTACAATTGGCTTATGGCAGAATATGTCGAAAATGTATACATATATAGCATAAAAATATTTTTTGTCTTTTTTTTCCATGTCTTTATGGCTTATTTCTTACTCACCTTTCTTTACAAGGCTAAAACGAATCAGAATTGTTCTGGAAAATGTCAAAATCACATGCACACACACACACACCGTGAAATGCTTGTGTCGGTGTGTACTGTCCTGTATGCAGCTCAGGCTTTCAGTCCACTCTGACTGACACGTGGGAGTACAATTACAGCGGTTCGGCTCCACACAAATCCCAAACACACACACACACACACACACACACACACACACACACACACACACACACACACACATATAAAGAACTGTCATCTCTGACCTCTGTGTCTACAAACCCACAGCTCACGAGTCACACGGATGTACATGTGCCGAAGGGTGAACTACTACAGCTTTATACACTTCATTAAGGATTTTAATACACAGCGTAAGCAAAAAGAAACGACTAAAAGGGCTTGCTCCTGTTTACACATTAATGCCCATACTGTTCACTTAAATATGACGAGATAAACACACACACAAACGAATGCTGTTGAGACAGATGTGCGGTTTGACAGATGTTTAGTAAATGTTTATCCTGATTTAAAGAGAGAAAATTAAGCCCTGCTAAAATTTAATTACAGTAACAGACAGAATTGACAAGAAATTAAGCAAACGGGAATTTGATCTGATTATTTCATATCCTCCAATGCAAAAATATAATACAGCTTTTCCACATGCATTTTTATAGTAATATAATATATATATATGTCATTCTCTGTTTTTTTAGAACAGCTTGAAACAGATGCTGATAAATAAGCTAGAAGTCATTTGCATGGAGAGACAAAGATATTGTAGAATTAAGGACAGTGTGTGTAAATCTTCAGTAAAAGTGGTTGCGTAACAGAACGCAGTACTTATAGCAATAAACCAGAGAGAGTGACAGGACAAATGAAGACTTTATATTGTGGCTTAAAATCCGAGACAAGGGCATAACGGCGTCACTGAGCTCGCCCAACAGATTCTCACTTTCTTTCATTTCGGTGTTTGAAAAAACGAGGCCCACCGTGAAATGCTGACCGCTCACGTTAAAGCGCTTCACTGAGAGCATGAAAAGACGGAGGTGTCCCTTCAGGGGATTCTCCGACACGTTTGCTGAGCAGATCGGGTCATTTCCTGTCTGAATGTAGTTTCGGAGAAGATCAGGGTGCTCTTCTCGTGACTTCTGTGACACCCTGATGTCCTCAGATTCAGACTCTGTTCTGGGTCAGCGCTGGCGACCCCGTTTCGTGTCTGACATGGCAAAGCCCCATGCCATGTGTGTGTGAAAGGCTAATGTGTCGGGTTAGGATTAGCATTAAACATGGAGCTGGGTGACACATGAAACACACGAGCTGAAGAATTAAAGCAAAATAATTAAACTTACGAAATTTTAAGGAAGTTTTATGTATGTTTTATGCTTTCAGTTCAATTCATTATTAGCTTTTTTTGTCTTTCTTGTTTCAGTTTAGTTTTAGATTGACATGATATTTTTAATTACTTAATTACTTAAAAATATAGGCTATGATGTTATTAATATATTATATATTACACTGTTATTTAAATATTTTTTACATTGTTAGTCTGCTTTTGTAGTATTTGTTTTGTTATTTTTGTAGATTTTCAGTATATTTCTAAAGACATTTTTAGAAATAAATATATATGAAATATATTTTTATATATATATATATATATATATATATATATATTAGGTATTTCATATTATTAATATTATAATATTAATTATATTTAGATTATTTAAGGGTTTTTTACTTTATTTTTATATGATGTATTTTGTGTTTTATTTAATCATATTCTAGTTTGTGCATTAAAATGTATTTTGTTTTCATTTTTTTTAAGCGTGGGCTTCGTGTTGTGCTCTCAGCAGCCCGCTGGGTTGTTTTGTCTGGTCATGTGATTAAAGTGTCTATTCAATAAACCTCTTTTTGGATGATTGCTTTATCCACAGGACGTCCGGCAAACTCTCATTACCAGTGGTCAGAGAAATTCTTTGGAAAACCTTCACGTGTGCGTCACAGATTTCGACTGAATTACACAGAAATTTCCATATCTCTAATTAAAAACATGTCCTCCGCTAAACCTGAAATGTTCAGTCCCAGCCGTCCTCTACAAACCCAGATATTAGGATGGTCCTGCATCTGAAATTCATCTGTCTAAACAGCCGCTTGTTCAGGCAAAAACGTCAGTGCATATGTTGTGTTTTAAAGGAATACTTCGGCCAAAACTTAAACACATTTCATAACCCTCATGTCCATGCAAATCCACAAGGCTTTCTTCGGTACGGTTCGAATTGAGCTTAAGGTCAAGATCAGGTAAAAACAGCATCTTAAGATAACAAAAGTGGCACATTTTTACATTCTTGCTTTCGTTAGTTACATTAGATTAAATAAAGTCACATTTTGACATTATAGAGCCAATAGTGAAAAGCCGGTGTTCACGTGAACATTTTCGAGAAATCAGAATGAGTGCTTATTTAGTTGTTTTGGAGCTGGACCTCAGACATTAATAAACCAAATGTACTGACAGTGATCCACAGCATATCAGTAATGAGCTTTGGTCCTAATGAGACTATCGGCGTGATGCCGCTTTGGCTTGAGCAGAGTTTTATCGCTGATTGACTGTAGCTCAGCTCAAATGCCCTGGCAATCATTTCACATCTCCAACCAACCAGACTAATGCAGACTTTAAAATCTGCCTGTTTCTGATGATTTTCCTCTGATTTTTAACCTAAAGGCAATGGTATCGCACAATATATATTTCTAAATGATCAAAGTTTTACTGCAAAAGTATCAGTGTTAAGTGTATACGCCTTCGGTTTGTGGTTCGTGTGTCTTTTGGAAATGAAATCCAAAATTTTACACTTTTATCCGCCAGATGAGCTTTTTTCAAATCGGATATCTGCTACAGGTCTCAACAAAGCTGTCACGGGGGCAACAAAGGGCCGAAAAAGAAAAGATTTAGCTGCGAGAACGTCTAGCAACTGATTAAGTTCATTGACAGCAGATCTGTCTCTCAGATGTCTCTCAGAGGCAAAGATGGGTAGAGGCTCTCAAATCAGAGATTGATTGTGGAATACTTTAAAGACAACTTTCCTCAACCTCAAATTTGCGAAGGCTTTGCAAATCTCATCATCTACGATACACAACGTCATCTACAGATTCAGAGAAACCGGAGAAATCAGTGCTTTAGGGCCAAGGCCGAAGACCTTTGTTGCGTGATTCTGTCAATGGCGTTACTAAATGGGCCCAGGGACGCTTACAGAAACCACTGTCGGTAAACACAACCAGCCGTGCCGTCTTCAGATGCCAACGAAATCTATCACGCAAAAAAGAAAGCTATATGTGAACATGGTCCAGAAGCGCTGCCGTGTCTTGCTGGCCAAGATTAATTTAAAATGGACCTTTTCGAAGTGGAAAAGTATAACAGGCATCAGATTTTGTGCATAAAATTGTGAGCTCATGTGAGTCATAAAAGACTGATGCTTAAAATATGATATATATATTTTATATATATACATATATATATATATATATATAAAGGCTCCAAAGGCTCAGTAAACTGCTGTCACACGTGGACTCTTTTGTTGTTGTTTTTGTCGTGTGCCATGTGCTCTGTGACCTACTTTAGTTAGTTGTCTTTATCGTCTTCACCTGTGTCTCATTTATTAAGTATTTCACGTTGCGTTTAAGTCCTGTTGTTTCAGTTCTGTTTGTCCAATCTCGTCAATGTTTTATGTGGTTTAGTTTATTTGCCTGTCTGCCCGAGGTACTAATTCTATATATGTGTGCGATTAAACTCGTTAACCTTATATCCTCGTCGAGTGCTCCTTCACGCTTAAACACATCCTGACCGACTGCCCGATTAAAAACAAATTCGGACTAGTATTTCATATGTCATACTAAACAGGGTTAAGTTTCTTTAAAGCAAAAAAGTAGGTTATGTCATAAAGCAACAGATGTCTGAAGTGAAGTATTCCTCGATGTTCATCTAAACACACATGCTGCTCTGAATGCAAAGGAAAAGCCCGCCCTTTCCAGCGCTTCGACTCGTTTGATTGACAGCTCCATCTCCTCTATCCCTCTCCGCTGTTTATTAAATATAGGCCAGCTGTGTGCATCACAAATCCCCGAATGATTGCCTTTCGGGTTTTTTTTTTCTCCTCACGCCATTGGCTGACCGCTGGCCTGATTTCCACTGATCTGCATGTGCTAGCATGTGAGACAGTACTTAACACACGCTAACCGGGTGCTCACACGCGCGTTCAGATAGACACAAGAGATGCAGCTGTTATCCGGCTGCGCTCTTTAGACAGCTGCTGCTCTGTCTCTCTCATCCTTCATCAGCAGCCGCTCTTCTGTCGCTGGAAGCATGCGACGATTGCTGGACAGCAGCTGGATAAAGTTTGGACCTGCTGGAAGAGATGACTGGGTGTCCGGGTCCCCGTTGCCGCCGACCGCAGAACAACGACTACAGGTTGGTGAATAATCCCATACAAGGGGAAAGCTGTTACGATTCAAGATGAGGTTGAGGAAATAGACAGGAGATTGGAGATTAAACCAGTACAGTTGCAAAAACTAACCAGAACCATTATGAGAACCCTTTAAAAGAACAATGTTCTTCTTAGTTTGAAGAGGATTTAAACAATCCAGAGAAGATCTTTATCTCCAAAGAAGATCTTAACTCCTTTGTTCAATGAAACCTATGCAGTTCACTGAATCAAACAGTATTGAAGTTTCAGTCGTGGTCTGACATCTGTTTTGACTTCAGCTGTGATGATCTCAAGTTCTGCAAAGGTTCATTCGAGGTGACGCAGTGGTTTAAATGAAGCGGTTTAAACGACCAAAATATCTAATCTATCTGAAAAGCAGCATTATGTGATTAGTGTTTGTAAAACGGTTGGAAGAGCACTAGATTTTGGGATGCAGTCCAGTTAGGGTGGACGCGCCGGTTCTGGATTAGTAAACGGCTGTATTTATTAGATTAAGAATGGTTGCTTCACTTCTGTGCAATACTTGCTTACTTACTTAAAAAATTAAAGAAATTGCAGAATGAGGCCATTCAGTAAGATAATGGATCCATCAGTGGATGTGTTGCATAGTTTTCAGCAAATATATTATTATTATTATTGTTATTATTTCCAAGACTACTTGTCACCGTAGTCTTAGCTCTGTTTAAAATGTTGTGTTATAGGTTTTTCAAATAATTAATTTTATTTCTAGGTTCTTTAAAGTTCCATCTATGGTTTCCTTGTAAACTAGGGAATAAGACATTAAGTTTTGGACTTTGAGTTTGTTAGTCTATATGAAATTTGCTATATGAAATCATATTTAATTTTTCTATTTCCATACTTTCAGATCTCTTAGTAGCTACTAAACACCCAGTCTGTCTGGTTTAAAGGGGTTTTAGGCACTTTTCAAGCTTTTATTCAGCCTATCAAACCAACTGGTTGTCCAGTTAAACCAACTATTTTACGAATTTTAGCAAGGCCCACTATTTAGGTTGAAATGTTATCTCACCGTTTATTTCGGTGTTGAATCAGCTGAAACCAGATGTGGCCAGCAAACCAGCTGTTTTACAAAAAGCAAAAGCCTTCACTTGGTTCTGAACTCAAGTAACGCATGATGTCCTTTACACCCCTGCAGGGTTACCACTGGAACGAGCTCTCGAGCGAAAACGACGCAAAATCGGAGCTTATCCTGTACGTCGTCCTCCCGCTCGTCACGCTCGTCGCGTTCGGCGTCGCGTTTGTCCTTCTCTACCGAAGGTTCAGGCAGAGCAAGCTCGGACTGGCCAACATCATCGCGCTGGACCTGCAGGACCCGGAGCGCAACGCAGAGATCCTGTCGTCGCTCACCGGGAACGCAGAGCGGCTCAACAGCTCCAGCTCGGACTTGTCTGACGGGGTTTTCCTCATGGTTTACCTCCCGCCGCCCTACGAGGACACGCTGACGAAGATCACCCGGGCCGCCAGCCTCAGCAGCGGGAAAGACGTCGAGTCCGTCAAGATCGAAGACCTCGAAGCCAAACTGTGTCCAGAACTTAAGTCCAGCAGGGAGTTTGTCTGAGACAGAAGTGCTAAAGAGACACCGGGGCTAGTTGTCACAGAGACACCCACCCCCCAAAACAAAACTGAACCATCACCAAAAAAAAAAATCCCTTGCAGACATTACAAACCATTACAAATGGTTCCTGTTGTTTGTTTTGGGACATGTTCCATTAGGATTTAATGGTTTAACAAGCCACCGAAAGAAGGTGTCCCAAGTACCAGTAGACTTACATTACAGTTTCCATTCAAACCAATAGAGCTCTCATTATAACCAGTAAAACCATTACAAAACCTGTGATGGTGTCTGTCTTTTTTACAGCAGAGGGTGAAAGTGACACAAGGGCTATCTCCGTTTTTCAGAAGTCGTTGCCTGTTGGTTGAATTCTAATCTACAAACTAAACGGAGGAAAAACTTAAAAGTACGTGCCTGACTTTCAAAAATAAACAACTGACAACTAGCCTCGGGACCCCTATAGCGAAGACATCGTCTCATTCTGAACTGAACTTTGCAGGGATTTTTTTATACTGTAACATAATAAAGCGATACAGAATGAAACATCTTGATGTTCTATATTAGATTTGCATTACAGCGGTGTATTGCGCGCATCGACATGAGAGTAAATCTTTGTGCTCGTATTTATAGGCTAAGTAATCGCCATATACTGCCTAGTTAGACACACTTTGTGTTGTACCACAACTTTTAGTAGAAACAACACCCGTATGATGTCACTTTTTATATCTGCATGACTGCATCAGTCCTGTTTTGGATTTAAATATAAAGGCAATCCTGGTTTTGCATTATCATGTAGTCATCTGAAGTATTTCTAATAAAGAGCGTATATTAAAGTGTCTACGAGCAGTTTTGCATTCATTGTTTCTTCAAATAGTGACTACATATTGTCTTAACGCTATAGATCAATTGAAAAAAGAAAACATATAATAGCATTTCAGACTAAGGTAAAAAATGGGGCAAAAAGAGTTGTGAAAAAAAGCTTTTTCCTAATTTTAACTGCTGCATGCACATGTAAAACATGTTTATTTAATTGTTTTGACTATAAATTTCTGTTGTTTATCTCAGTAGTAGCCTACACAGTAATCAAGTGTGTGTTACAGTCACCTTAGCGCCACAGTCTGTTCATTAACAAGCACGTCATCTAGTGGACGTTTTATGCAAGTAGTATTCTGCCCACTGAATGCTTCTAACAGTAAACAGCTTTTTCACATAAGCTCTCAACATCAGACCGTAGAGACGCACGGGCCTTAATTAAATTCACGAGCGCAACACTGCTTTTCAAACGGTTTTATTGAGTAATAATACAAAACACAAACTACTTGATTTAGTTGTCTTGCAAGAAAGCTACTAATGTAAATGCACATAAATGCAAAAACAGAGCAGGGTGCTGACGGAGGTCAGGGCTTCAGGGCTATTGACAGCCGTGAAAGTATGAAGATGCCTTCATAATCATGCACTCTGGCTGACGGATCAGGGAGATCCTATCAAAGGAAAATAGAAAAAATGAAAAAAAAAAAAAAAAAATTAAATAATACAATAAGATAAAAATTAAATAATAATATTAATATTATATATGTATATATATATATATATATATATATATATATATATATATATATATATATATATATATATATATATACACATATATGTGTGTGTGTGTGTGTGTGTGTGTATATATATATATATATATATATATATATATATATATATATATATATATATATATATATATATAGCATGCAAACATGGCATATTTGTATTTTCCATTAATTGCTGTATTGAACTGATGATTGTTTCATTCACTTACATTTCATTGATCTCTCTCGTAGCAGTGGGGTCAGAAACCTTTGCAGTTCTGTTATAGTCAGAGGAACACAATATCAGGACACTTGCACTCACCTGCTTTATGAGGATTCACTACTACTATATATTTCTACACGGGACGAATATTAATACTGCAGTCGGTCAAACATGTGTCAGGAATGATGTGTAATGTTTTTATCACAGTTAATGAAATCCTGCCGTACTGGATAATATGCGATAATATCGTTTTGTGATGTTGTTTGTTCTATTAAATTACTCACACTGCATTTATAAGAGTCTGGACGCAGGCAATGTCATCACTGGTGTTATCGTCAATCAGCTCTGAGAAGGAGAAAAAAATAAATCACCTTTGATTTTAGAGAATATTCATACACGTAAAAAGTCTCTTCTGCTCACCGAGGCTGCATATATTTGATCAGATATGAAGTAAAAACAGAAATATTCTGTAATAACATTGAAATTTAGAATAACTGTTTCTATTTGAATATTAAAATGCAATGTATTCCTGGGATGCAAAGAGTTCTCAGCATCATCAGCCTTCAGAATAATGCTGATTTGCAGCTCATTATCGTATCATATTAATTTCTTTCTAATTTCTGTCGCGTCAACCCGTGCATCAATAGAAGTTACTCACTGTCGCAGGTCAGTTTGCAGAGGTTCAGTGTACTGCTCTGAGTAGAGTTGCACGCCACTTGGTCGCTCAGCTGGAACAAGCCGTACAGGGTCCAGACCTCGTTTTTGTTCTCTGCGCTTTCGTTAACGGAAGAGCCTCCTTTGTTGTTTCCTCGGACAGACCTGCCACGGCGTGGGCCGTGACCGCCACGAGGCTCCTGAGGCTCGGGGACCGTCTTAGTGACGGCGGTATTGAAGCCAGAGGCCAGCTGGGCATGACACGCGACTGTAAACAGAGTTTTTATTCGTTTCGACAATTTTCATAAAGACGCAACTTTCACAGCGATGCCGCAAAACAACGGCAAACGTTTTGGTGAACAGTTCTTAAAATAGCCATTTAATTTTCTCAGAATAAAGTTTTTAAACACTATAAAGAACTTTTATGGAATGGAAAGATTTCACGGACATTCTTAATGGAATCCTCAGTGCCACTAAAGAACCGTCACTATTACACGAGTGTATAATAAAATGAACATCCACCTTTTTTTTCTTACATATAAATAGGCGCAGGCGGCCATTTGTAAATTCTGTCGGTCTAGCTTCCGGCCGCATCCAGCTACTTTTAGCTGTACAAAATGGTTTGTTTTTCTGCTTGATATAAAAAAAAAATCGGTGTGTTATTTTAATGTATTATATTAAAAAAGACACTAGTTTGCAGTGCAAACAGTTTTACTGTTGATTGCACATTGTTTTTTTCTCATTATTTACCTCTATGCTCGCCTGCATACGACTTGAACTGTATTAAGTATCTAGCAGCGAACGGTGTCTAAAGTTGCGGATGTAAATAGAAACTTACTCTGTGCCAGCACATCTGCAGAGTTGGGCATCTGCAGAGTAAGGCCTGCTTCAAGCTGCTTCTTCAGCTCGCATTTGCTCAAAATCACGCCGTCGCTAAGACCGACCGCTAGGAATGAAATAACCACGACTGCCAACATCTTCACGTCTTGATGAATGCTCGCGATCTCTGAGAGTGTTCTTCGTACAGGGAATCATTGCAAGTTGAGTGTAGATATAGGCCCGCCTGTTCCCCTGAGACGGGCCGTCTATACGTCAGTGAATTATGTAAAATAAGAGTTTGAAAGGTTGTGTGTCAGTGTGTAGGAGGTTTTAAGGCACTTTGTGTTCTGTGCGAAATGCTGGGTCTCGAGTTCTGTAACCAGGCAAAAAACACAATGAAGTAAAGTGCATCTTTTTTTCTTTTTTTTTTTAAAAAGCAATGTCTTTGTCTCAGCAGGATTGGATGTCACTTAGAGGGTATGTGACGCATTTAGAGGCCAGCAAGAAAGACCTGGACAGACTGACTGGTACACGAGACAATGCTGGGTGGAGAACTGGGTTTGTCACGTAGGAAACATAAAAGGACATGGAAGTGATGGCGAGCGCATGATCAGTTCAGCTACTTGACAGTGACCTCTGAATCCAGGTTTGATAAGAATAAAATAAATGATTGAAGGGAAAGCGTTTTGTTGTAATGATTTTGTTGCTTTGTTTTAGATCAGCATAGTTTGTCACCATGCGTGGTGGTAAGCGTGCTAATGCATATAGATTGATCATTTTGGGATCGCTGGACACATATTATAGAAACATTTATATAGAATATATATAGGTGCATATTAAAGATGGATAACGTGCAGATAAATTAAAATCCATACAGTTTGGAACCACTGTCTGCACTGTTTTTGTGAAATTATTAGTTAACAAAGCATCTAGGCCTATATGCTATTTATACGTAAATTTGCTCTTACCCTCATTCTGTTGTTGAGGGACTTTTGTTGTTTTCTGTTTCACTGTATCATTATAAGTTGTTAGGTTACATGTTTCAGTTTTATAGAATGCCAAATCTGCTTTATTGAAATGAAACATGAAACAACCCAGCATACAGTCAGAAGATTTCAACATAGGCTGCCATATGACTATGTCATGGGGGGGTAAATAAATATAGTGTATGATATGAGCCTTTTCACCATTCGGGAATTAGTGTTAGTTTACTCTATTCTCCAGCAGGTGATGTGGTTGGAAACTGAGATGGGCCTTGAAGTTGAGATCGCTCCGGTGCCTTTGGTGGAGTTTAATGGTGGAAGAAAGAGTGGGGCTTGTAGGGGGGCTTGTTGTGGGGAGGCTTGTGGGTCGGCTTGGGAGGCTTTTGGGGTCTTCTGGTGGAGGTGGTGGTGGGGCTTGAGGTGGAGGTTGTAGATGGACTTGTGGTGGAGGCTGAGGTTGAAGTGGAGGTTGTAGATGGGCTTGTGGTGGAGGCTGAGGTTGAAGTGGAGGTTGTAGATGGGCTTGTTGTGGAGGCTGAGGTTGAAGTGGAGGTTGTAGATGGACTTGTGGTGGAGGCTGAGGTTGAAGTGGAGGTTATAGATGGGCTTGTGGTGGAGGCTGAGGTTGAAGTGGAGGTTGTAGATGGGCTTGTTGTGGAGGCTGAGGTTGAAGTGGAGGTTGTAGATGGACTTGTGGTGGAGGCTGAGGTTGAAGTGGAGGTTGTAGATGGACTTGTGGTGGAGGCTGAGGTTGAAGTGGAGGTTATAGATGGGCTTGTGGTGGAGGCTGAGGTTGAAGTGGAGGTTGTAGATGGACTTGTGGTGGAAGTAGACGTTGCGGTGGAGGTTGTAGTAGGGTCTAAGGTGGAGGTCGCATTGGGGATTATCGTAGACGTTGCGTTTGTAGTAGAGGTTTTGGTGGAGGTTGGCCTTGATGTGGATATTGTGGTGGGTCTTGTGGTTGGAGATGGCCTTAAATGTGGAAAGAGGGGCCGGTGTGCCTCACACGTACTGAACACCAGCAGAACCAGAACCAACGCTAACATCTTCACCGGAAGAACGGCGTCCATCTCTGAAATCTGGAGATTAAACACAGGAAATTAAACACACTTTAACCATTTACATTACAGATGCATTACAGAAATCAAGTATGATTCCATTTTGAATGCCGTTTTAATGGGTTTAGGCTAAAAAAGCAATATATGAGTAATTTAGGAAATATAAGGTTGCATTATTGCAGGTATCTTGCGAACAATTGTTGAAATGTTTTTATATCACATTTTGTTATATTTGTTATAAAAGCGTTCATTAGACCTGAATATTTCTGAAAATTGTACTGGAAGAGCCATTTATTTTTTCCAGTTTGACTCAAGTCCCATTCGTTTACACGGAGAGGGCGGGGCTTATGACCTTTGAAGTTTGAGGATTAATTTATATTTGATTTAGAATATACTGACTTATTTACATTTCTGAATATTTACTATTTGCTGAAAAGCACGGGCAATATATGATAAATGGGTTCATATGAAGATTGTTTTAAGTTCACTTTAAATTAGAAGTTAGTTTAATAATTTCATATAGCTCGTATAAAGTTAACATTGCATATAGTGAGCGGTTAAATATTACCAAAAATATTACCAAAAAAGAACAATTTCCTTTAGGCATCAGTAGTATTGGTCTCAGTTATACCTTTAGTCGCAAAAATATGCCATTGATCAAATATTTAAAATTATTTACTGCCTTTATGTTGTTAATTTGGAGATTCAGTGTGAAATTATTGCAATATAAAAGCATATTTAAAAACTCAATTTCAGAGAAATGTGTGAATAATACGAACTAACAGCACTAATACAAACACATTAGATTTCGCTAATTATATAACTAATAATATAAATCGACCTCTTACCAAACGTTCTGTTGTTGGAGCTACAGATGAATGAGAGTCTTTAAATGTTTTTCAGTCTTCACTGTCTTCTGTACGTGACCCATCAGACTTATATATGTTTGAACGGCCTCCACCTGCCGCTGCGCCTTTGTTTTTGATTCATTTCACCATTATTGATATTTTCTCTATGTGTTTTATTTTTTAATACGAGTCAATTAGAAGATGCTGGGCTCTCCCTGCTGAGTTTCGGTTCCTCCCAAGGTTTCTTTCTCATCCTCCCTAACCAGCGGTTTCTGAGAAATCCTGTCAATATTACCTTTTTGTCCTGTTTCTAGTTGCCCTGCAGCAAATGTAATTGAATCTTGGTTAACACTTTCCATAGACCTTTATGTATAATGCATTTTAAATGGTTGTTAAAAGATACACTGCACTGAAAATTATTCATGATCAGCACTGTAATACGTTATATTTTGTCTTAAATTATAAACAAATTTAAAATGCATAGCGTAACAATGAATCGATTAGTGTTAAAAAGTGGTTACAGTTATTTCTGAGAGTGTACAATCCATATAAGTTGCATAATTCATGTTTTAATAAAGCATTATACGTAAAGGCTTTAGGTGAAGTGGTACCAAATGTATTACATTTCGGGCTATATTCATGTCCTTGTTCTCAAAAGAAGTGTCTAGAATAACAGCATTATATACCAGATTCACTACAAAATCATCAAGGCTGCAACTGCTGTGCATATATAGATGGATACCCGATGTTCAGGTGCATGAACGGTATCTTACCGTTTATCCACGAGGTCAACGTTTGACTGGTTAGCTCAGTTATTGAGGTCATCTCTCTCACGTTGCTCCAGATTGATAAAAACCTGACTGTTTTTTGGGGGGGGGGATCGGTTTTCAGGGTGGGCCTTCTCTGTTTAGCCAGTTTAAAACAATGCGACGCAGTGTTTTTTTCAATTACCTGATTACGAACATTTATATAATTCTCAGTCAAAACCAAAGCCACGCCGTTTTGTATTCAGCACCAGAACTGGTCTCGCAACCTTAAGGCATCGTGTTGGTTGCAAACAGTTATTAAACTAATCCGGGTTGAGTCCAAAATTACGAAAAAAAAAAAAAAAAAAAAAACAACGAATACAGGGTGTTACCATTAAAGCAAAATAACAATATTTAACAAAAACATGATTTGGTTTCTGTGTGATCAGGAACAAAAGTAAGTGATAAAGCCATATTAATATGGATTATTTGTAATTAATTAGTAAGGAGTATTTCAATTGGGAAAACTATGATCAACTCATAACAAGACTCAACTACGGTTATAGACATAACAGTGCTTAATAAATAAACAATTAAAGACAATAAAATATAGTTTTGGCTGTATAGTTTTAAAAGAATACGTAAAGCCACTGCACTTCAGCGCATAACAAGAAACTGGAAATCTCTGACCATATAAAAACCAATTCGATTTTTTTATTGTTATTATTTATTAGTATTTTATAGAGGCAAGCCGCTAATCTGGTTCAGGTCTTGTTGTAGTCTAGGTGTCGTCTAACCCGTGCGTGACATCCGATCCCCACCAAACAAAGACACCTCTTTTGAAGTGTTCTCCAGAACTGTCTGAAAAACCAAGAGTGTATTTCATTCTGTGAAAATGCTGCGTCACCCACAAATCAAAGCGCGGCATTTCGTACTGAACATAAAGCGGCATACATCCACCTCAAACGCTGCACACAAGCCGTCAACACAGAGATGAGCCTCGTTTCCGTAAACATGATCTGTTTTTGTATATATATATATATATATATATATATATATATATATATATATAGCGCTAGTTTTAGTTTTTGTTTGAAAACCACATCCGGGATGTTGTTGTATAGTCCTTGTGAGCTATACGAAGCCTACACGTATAACTAACACAATATAAGTCATTTTTTCTTTGTACAAGACATACATTAAACACCAGAGCTCATGCTATCTTCAATCTGTTGTGTCCGAACCGAAACCGTGTCATGTATTGTGGCAAATATGAAACTGCACACTTGAATATTAGATTAGCCTTTTTTTAGGCAATTTTCTAGTAAGCTCATCATATTTATTATAAAATGGTTTCTTTATTCTTTATTTTCACTCATTTCAGCCCTAGTAGACTGCGTTCTGGTTAAGCGTCGCGTAAGATCATTAATATTCATGATCGTCTCGTTTATATAACCCCTGTTTTGAATATGGAAATGAGCTGTTTTCTGCTGATCTCTGAGACTGAGGTTGATTAGCCACTGTAAGGAAAATAACCAGAAGTGCAATAAAAACTCATGAAGTAACATTAAGTAACAGTTTGTAATATATGAGCTGTCCTGTACAGCTAAAAATAGCTGGAAGCGGATGATACATACTTAAGTTATAATTGCGAGGTATTTATGCTCTAGAATAATTTAATAACAATACATTGTCATGTTTAACAGGCCATTCTGAATGTCGTGAATGCTTGATTAATGCAGTTTCTATTTATATTTAATTGTTCGTGATTGCTGACTGTAAACTGCAAATATTAATTACTTATAATAAGAATGCGTTTGATTTGCAATGTACTGTTGTTACCCTCAAAGCACCGTGACACATTACAACAAGAAAAAAAGGTAGATAATACGTAATAACAATAATTAAATATTAGAAACATCACCAAAAATGTTTTTTTGTGAAAGTGGAGCACTAATAGAGGAGACTAACACACTCAACACCGACACAGTGAGACTGAAGGAACAGTAGCTTTATTACAATTGTAGCCAGAAATGCAAAATGCCACCAAACATCTGCAATACTAAAGTAGTAATAGAAAGTTCATTAAAGCACAAGCGCCCTCTATTCAAAGTCTTTATATGTTTGAACGCGCACAGATCCCACCACCATCATAACGACCTCATTAACGTCCACTCAAAGGCAGTTGCTGTAAAAACGTCAGACTGTTGTGTTTTTAAAGCGACCGTACGCAGCTGATCTACTAGTACTGTTAGTTGGGTAGTCATGGCGATCGACTAGTGCAAATCTACAGTGTTAGAGCGGGTCACACTGTTGTTTCACTCATTGGTGACGTTTCAGTCATTGGCGTTGCTGCAATCGAACACTCAGCATAATACGAAGAGGGGACCCTGGAGTGACACTCCTTCACCAAAATAGTGCTCAAGCTGTAACACACAAAAGAAAGTCACACTTTAAACAGGCTTCTTACACCTTTAACGTAGACGGGTGTGTTCATAAATATGCAAAGGGAAATATCATTTGTCCCTAACTTAAAATGCACAGGCGTCGTTTATGTATTTTTGCATTTTATGAGTTTGCACGCTTTGCTAAATTTTAA
The DNA here is from genome assembly GCF_018831695.1 of Puntigrus tetrazona. Classification (NCBI taxonomy): domain Eukaryota; kingdom Metazoa; phylum Chordata; class Actinopteri; order Cypriniformes; family Cyprinidae; genus Puntigrus; species Puntigrus tetrazona. Next base: position 26,304,465 of record NC_056699.1, on the reverse strand, counting down.
CAGCAGAGCAATTTTAACATGCATGAACCCTGCATGAACCCCGCTGTGACAAAACCTACCCGGTCTCACGGCATTCACATACCTCGGTGCACTTCTTAGCGAGCCGCGAAATACGTACCAATAAGTACAACAGTGCAGCTTCCACAAGAAAAAAAAACGACTCCTTGTATTCCCTTTCACGCACATTTTGATTGATACTTTTCGCACAACTGCTTGAGGAACATCGTGTTATGAATTTATAACGATTTTATCCAGCTTCGTATCTATAGGTTTCCACAGACAGTAGGTTTACTCGAGAGCTCACTGCATTGGACTGCATCGAATCTTGTGTAAACGGTTCGACTGAACAGTTAAAAACTGCATAGAAGGAAGTTGAAATGGCACAGTTGCATCGACAAATGCCTTTTGATAGTTTTGCATTAATTAACGCTATCGGGTGGGTTTTAGCGTGGGATTTGGTGTAGGGCAATACTTAAAAAAAATTATAAAAATGTGCTAGGGTTCACATATTGAACTTAGTGGACATTTAGTAAAGTGCATAAAATGGCGTTTAGCAAAAAGTGCTCAGAGGTACATATTTTTTCACGAGACCAGGTTGGACAAAATGGAGATACTTTTTTTGCATATTTGAAATCATAAGCAGTCACAAATCGATTGTTTTCAACTTACGTTACAAGTGGAAGATTGGTGCTGTTCTTGGGTTTAGGTTTACTGTAAAGACAAAAAAATAACGTTATGAATGCAATGAAACCCTTTTACGTTTTCAGGATTCTCGTAAGTGTGAGTCGGCGTAGTCAAATGTCAAATGAACATCAGATTGTTTTTACGTCACGATGTGCTTCCGTGGCAAAAGACGGCATTACTACGACTTTACATAAAAGGGAAACAATTATGGGTCGTGTTGGTAAGAAGAGAAACATGGAAAGGTTTTCTAGATTTTATTTCAATAAACTGTAATGTCATCCAGTAACTACGAAATTACATCTAGATCGTTCATTAAGCAATGCATTGTCCATAGTCTGTGTACTTACATGCTGCTAATTATGGTATTCAAGCAGGCGATGTCATCTGTGACGTCATCATCAGTAAAAGCTTTTGGGAAAAGCGAGAAACGATAAATTCAGAAAACATAGCATGCAGTGTTACGACTATTATCTTCTCGAACTCACCAGTGCAGCTGGTGTTGCAGGTGTTGAGAGACGGGGTCATGCCGGAGACACAGGCCAGCTGATTACTGAGCTGAAAGACGCCGTGCAGGCTCCAGACGGGACGCCGCGCTGCACTCGCCTTTATAGAGAAGATATTTAAGGGCTCTTTAGGTCTGGCGGGGATGTGTTTGACGAAGCTGGTGTTGAAGCCCGTTGTACTGGCCAAGCAGACGACTGCATGAGAAGCAAAGAAAAAGCGTGTGAGCGAGGCTGACCTGACATCTGCTTGATATGTGACACGAACGTGAGCCTGGACCAACGAACAAGCCATTAGGGTCATCTTTAAATCGAAGCTGATTAAATAGGCTTTTCATGGTCTGTTAGGATAGGACGATATTTGAAAATCTGTAATCTGAGGAGGCAAAAAAATCTAAATATTGAGAAAGTTGCCTTTAAAGTCGTTCAAATGAAGTGATGCATATTGCTAATTTGAGTTTTGTTATAGCTACGGATGGAAATGTACAAAATATCTTCCTCAAAACGTGATCTTCACTTAATGTCCTAATGATATTTGGCATTAAAGAAAAATCGATACAACGTGTCGTCGGCTTTCGCTGTAAATATTTATATAATGCTGAGCGAAAGGGATGCGTTACTCACGTCTGTAGTTGAGATCATTCGCGGTCATGTTTTCTCCCATGGCTCGAATCACCTGAATCTGAGCCGTCTCCAGCTTCTTCTTCAGCTCACATTTACTGATAATCCGTCCCTCGGTCACACCGAGCACCAACAAAACCAGAGCCAACCCCGCCAACATGCTCTTCATCTCTGCTGCCTGGAGAGTGAAAGCGGAGACCTCTTTTTGGTCAGATATACCACTTTGGTTTCAGAGGCATAATGCACAAAGCCTATTAAAAATGCCTCTCATTTTATTATCATTTATCATTTGATTTGTTGCTTGTTCAGAGTAACCAACAAGGCACGTTCTACAATTATGAACAAAAAAACCATATTAACAACCGTATATGAGTCTTACCAGATGTTTTTGTGGTTTTTGAGAGAGTTCAGTCTTCACGGTCTTCTGTGCTGTGACTCTTCAGGCTTGTATATATATATATATATATATATATATCAGAGTCTCCACCTCCAGCTGCACCTGTGCTTTTGGTTCATCCTACAATTAACTCTGAGATTAATTTTTTTTTGCTTAGTTGTCAGAGGAGGATGGTTCCTCCCAAGGCTTCTTCCTACGCCCAAAGCGCGCTGGGAAAATCCTCATTCATAAATGTACTGCTTATCTTTTCTGCAGTCGGTTCATTTTAATCTGTATTTTTTTAATTGAATTCCAGCTGTGAGTGATTCTGACCTGCACGCCTGCAGCAGACAGATAATAGAGGTCAGAAATCGCCCTGTAAAGCTTTAAATCCCTGTGTCCTTTGTCTGGGTGGATCTGTTGGCGGGGTGAACATGACAGGTCCTCGTAAAGACTAAACGCTTTTGTGCAAAAGTGCATTTTGGGCAAGGCGCTGACATTTAAATAGCAGTTTCTGGAAACTCGTAATGGTTTTAAGAAAAATAGTCCAGACGGGCTAATTTAAGGATCATTTAGTAATTATGAATGATCCAAAAGGACGGTTCAAATCAGACCTGATCTTCAGCATTGTCACGCTAGACGGTTTACATTAGCGGGGAAAAGTCTCACGCGACTTGCGAGCATTTTGCCCATGACGTTTTACTGGGAAAGATTAATATAATAAGTGTTTCTTGCATGCTTTTGAAAATAGGTGCTGATCCAAAGCTGCTTTGCAGAACACAATGCCTAAAAACGACTGTTGGTCTGGGTGGATGAAGAAGAAACCTTGGGAGGAACCAGAGCTCAATTTTAGAGATGTACATTAATCTCAGTATTAAATAATAATGATCCAAAAGCACAGGTGCAGCCGCAGGTGGAGGAGATTCTAACATATATAAGTCTGATTAATCACAGGCAGAAGACTGACTATCATTCATCTGGTCATCTGCTACGTCTAGTAAGCTAATATTTTACTTCTAAAAAACTGAAATATGGTAGTATTTAAAGACAACTTACATATTTTGCCCATTTTGTCTTATTACAAATAAATTGTTATTAACGGCATTTGATTATTAATCTAATTATTATTATTGCAGGGGAAAGTGTGCATCTAAAGTGCATTGAATACAGATTGCAACAGATTTCAGACAACAGTTGGTGATGAGCTACTAAAACTTTACCAAGTTTAATAATTTAAAACATTTGCTTATTCTCTTTTCCCACATGATACATTCTGAATATATGCATATATATATATATATATATATATATATATATATATATATATATATATATATATATATATATATATATATATATATATATATATATGACAACTATGTGGCATCTTAAAGAAAAGACAGAAAACTTGGAGTGGTTTGTTAATTTTATTTTTTATGATAAAGTGACAGTATTTAAAAGCCCTCGGCAGCAGCACAATAATATTAGATTATACACTGATATACGTTTAGCATTACACAATGATATATGTTTAGAAATTCACAGTAATAAACTAACGTGTCTGAATGCACGAACTCCCTCTATTCAGACTCTCATTTAAACTCCCGCCACCATCATTATGACCTTTTTAGCATTTAATCAAAGACAGTTGCCATGGAAACTGATGTGTGTGTGTGTGTGTGTGTGTGTGTGTGTGTGTGTGTGTGTGTGTGTGTGTAAGTAATGCAGCAGGAAGAATCTAATCTTGTGTGAGTCTGCTCCATCTGTTTCAAACACAGCCAGCAAAGTAGTTTGAAGGAACAGACTGACACTCCTTCACCAGCATCATGTCCACTCTGTAACACACAGGAGACGGTCACATTTCATTCTGTATATAGAGATACTTAACATGATTTTGTAAAAGCATACAGCTGTGAATGTCATACGTGTTCTAAAAAATAACTTACATCTTCTTAACGTCAAACGGGGTCTCTTTGGGTTTCATTTTCCTGTTAAGAAATTAGACATTTGCATTTGAGGTGTTTATTTGCAATAAGATAGTTATAGTAAATATGTTTAGTTACAGCTTTCAGTCCCACTTCATATTAGGTGACTAATATATATATATTGAAAGTCTGTTTAAAATTTTGTTTGGTTCATGTCCCTGCAGAAAGTTTTCTTTAGGTGCCAGCTAACAAGGGACCAAACACACAGTTTGTGGGGTCAACTTCAGACCTTATTATCTTACTTCATGTAACATAAATCCAATATTGATGCACGTAATTCAAAAGTTTAGATGGCAAGCTTTCTAATGATGCAATATATGTCTCTATTTGTGCTCCAACATGTATAATGTTTAAAAAAATAAAAACACTTTGCACAATTTATTTCCTAACAACCTCATTCTTATAAAGTCAATTTTAATAGTAATTTAAAAGCATTTATTCAATTATCTGGACTACGAAGCTTTGGGAGATTACTTTTGAATCTCTGTTCTTTGTAATTAGCTAACAAAAGAAAAAAATGGATCTTTTTCATAGTTTTTCCACATTATCTTAAAATGCAACGCTGCGACTTCCGAGTCGTTCTGCCAGAACAGCGCTGGTAGCTAAAGAAAGCATTAAGTTGCTGTACTTACATGACGTTCGTCAGGGTCTTCAGGCAGGCAATGTCATTGGAGATGTCATCGTCAGTCAAAGCTGGTTTGCAAAACAAAGGATTCAAATTCTTTTACTTGGTTTCAACGTTCACATTATTGCTTGCTCTCTGATTTTTTTTCTACAGTGCAGTAACTAAAAGCACTCACCAGAGCAGGTGATGTTGCAGACGTTGAGCGATGGGATCGTGCCGGAATCACAGGCCACCTGATCACTGAGCTGAAACACACCGTACAGGTGCCCGACAACCTTGCCAGCTGCGCTCGGATGTGGTTGCTTCGTCTCATAGCTGGAGCCCTCGGGTCTTTTGGTGAGAGCAGATTTGTCGGGCTTAGGTGGAGCTCCAGTTGGATCATGAGGTGGAAGTCGAGAGGATGGATCCTTTGGAGGAGCTCGAGAGGTTGGAACCTTGGGTGGAGAACCAAATGATGGAACCTTTGGAGGAGATCGAGAGGTTGGAACCTTTGGTGGATCTCTAGAGGTTGAAACCTTTGGTGGATCTCTAGAGGTTGGAACCTTTGGTGGAGCTCGAGAGGTTGGAACCTTGTGTGGAGATCCAGATGGTGCATCTTTGTGTGGAGATCCAGCTGGAGCCTGAGGTGGACCTCCAGATGATGGAGCTTGGGATGCCTGTGCTGGGTTCATCTCGTTATTTTGAGCCGTGATGTTTTTGACAAAGCTGGTGTTGAAGGCTGAGGTGTTGGCCTTGCAGACAACTACCTCAGAAAGAAAGATAGACATAGATGAGGGTCACATGATCTGACATAAAACAGGGCGATTTGTCATCCTAAAGGGGCAAACTGAAGGACAACAACTCACATCTGGCGATGAGGCTCTTCACGGTTATTGTTTCTTCCATGACGGTGATCTGCTGCAGCTGAGCAGCGTCCAGCTTGGCCTTCAGCTCACATTTATTCATAATCCGTCCCTCAGTGCCACTGAATACCAGCAGAAGCAGAGCGAACGCCGCCAACATCTTCACTGGGGTTGCACTCTTCATGTCTCTCTGTTTGGAAATCTGGAGATTACATGTATTGCATTAATCCAGGGAACTCTGAGGCAGAGTACAACTTGAGGCCGAGCCGATAACAGATTACAAGTATTTAATGATTGTATGTTTAATAGGGAACATTTATTCACTATTAACTACATAGAAACAAACATACATATATATGAAAACAGATTTAAAGTTACAGTATTTAACATGTATATTTTTATTATACCACGATATCGATAAAATTAAGAAATTATACACATAATTGAGTTTTTAATATTTTATTAACCAACCAAATGCAATCAAGTGTATAGCACGGACTTTGCATGTGTTATTCCCCGATAACAACTGGTAGAAGCTAATGGAATGTAATCATTTAATAGAGCCATGTAATAATTTAATTTTATGATAATACATGTTATCAGGCTTAACACCTATTATCTACTTACTACTATCTGAGGTTAAATACAGATTTAAAATCATAACAAAAAAATTGTTTAATAGTAGTGGCATCTATTGCCATTGAAAAAAAAACATCTCTAAAAAAACAAATGCCATAAACCCAAATAGTAAATAAAATGTGTGTGCGTGTGTGTGTGTGTGTGTGTGTGTGTGTAAAAAAAAACCCAAAATGAGATATAACTCCCTTTATAATAACATTTTATAATTAACATTTTAAACAACATTTTTTTTTTCAGTAATTGTAACTAAATACAAATATATATATATATATATATATATATATATATATAATACATAAAAGCAAAAGCAAAAATAAGTAATTATTGCTACATAATAGTTACTACATGGTTTTTACAATGGCTAGCAGTGAAGCGTTAATGATTAGTTTGAGCGAAACAAAAAAAAAATCACGAAGAACCAAATTGTAATGCATTTTACCAGAGAATCTCCTGGGATGTTGCTTGTTGGAGAGTCTTCTCCAGCTTCAGTGTTTTTTGTACACTGCGGTCCATCTTATATACGTCCGTCCGACCTCGCCGTTGATCCATCCCATCGTCACGAGGAGATCACGCTCCTGTCACGTCATCGCTCTGAAGCAGACTGAAAACACCGCAAATGCTGGCCAAGAAACTCAGACTGTCATCCTTGTGATCGTGTATTTGTTTATTCGTTTGCTCTCCAGTGGTGTGCACGTTAAGCTGATGTTTTGACGCCGAGTCTTTGAGCTCTGTTTGTCTTTAGATTATGATGCTCCGCACCACACTCACCCACACCCATAAACAGCAGCATTTCCAATTCAAATCCACACTCCTCTTCATCTGCTTGCGACTCTCGAAAGCCTCGGGTCTTTACTCCGTTCGGGTCAAACACAATCTTTTGCGTCGTTTTGTTCTCAGGAAACAGCTTCTCTGATTGAGACAGATACGCTGATTCCCATATGCGATTGATTTAAAAGTTTTACTTTAGACGCATTACAGGGCTTTACATCTGGCAGGTTATCGCTGGAAATTTTTTCCATTTCGCCTTAATCTTGGTCCAAATCTCTGAGCTCCACTGCGAGGGATCATTTGAGTGTATTCAAATGATCACACAAATACTTGGTTTGCTCTACTTTGACCTCTGTGTGTTGTTGTTTTAACATGTAAATGTGAACTTCCGATGGCACAGAAAAAATAAGACATTTGATAAAAGGACATTTTTTTATTGTTCATATGCTTGTGGTTATGCAATCGCTAAGCTTTTATTTATTCAATTTCATGCTTTCTATCTCGCATGTATTAAATAATGCTTTTTTTTATATTATACATTTTAGTATGATATATTAATGCATTTTTATTGATGCATAGAGCACACAAAGGAGATAATGGTCAGTATTGTTCGTTTGCTTATGTAATATAATATGCCCATGACCAAAGATGGAACATGTTTTTCACAATAGATTGTTTAAACAGAGTTTATCTTGCTTTATGATTCAGGACAGTTGCACAAACAAAAGAGAGAGACGTAATTATAAAGGCATCATAAAAATAAATATTTAATAGAGAAAAATGAATTTTATCAGAATGCATGGCTACTTTTTGATTGGAGAAAGACGGTGTAGTTGTAATATCTACCAGCAGAGGCTAACTTTACCATGCAAACCAGATTTTGGACTGTATAACGCTTGCTTTGAGATAGATATAGGCATATCTGAACACGCCTTTCTCTCATTCAAGACAAACTGTGTATTTTTTTTATATATTTTTATTTGCATTTCGAATACAGTACATACAGCATAAGTGAGAACATTTTCCAGGTACATTATGACAGAAAGCTGAAGAGTGAAATACAAGGGTCTGAGAACCAGTTCATGGGATCAGTAGTTCCTGATGGGTTTATTAAAATAATGCATTGGGATCAAATTCGAGAGAATATTCATGTCTGAAGCAACACTGCATGTTTCAGCGGCACTCGGCAAAGTACTGCGCGGGATTGACGTTGCGGCACTCGTTCACAGGAAAAGGTACACATGGCCTGAAACACAAAAAATACAATTTTATATATAAGAGTTACTACTGGTGCGGATGTATTTCCAATAAGTTTTAGTTACTTGTATTCCGTCATACATTTTTACCTATTCATTTATATCATCCAAAATATAGCTCATTTTGTAAAATGCATTTCTAGTCAGTATTTCTCTTAACTCGTGCCATCGTTTAATCGTACGAAAAATACACTGGTTTGGTTGCTTGTTAGTGCTTTACAGTGCAGGTTGTAAGTGGCAGCGGTCGTTAGCAGTGCTGCAAAAGCGATCTGACCTCATGCAAACGAGCAGTGACAGAGCGTGGTGCCAACCAATGGGAACGGAGATGGTGGTCATGTGATTAGCAGAACTTACACATTCATTCTGATGTTCAGCAGGGTCTTCAGGCATGCGATGTCATCCCTGATGTCATCATCAGTCAGAGCTTTAGAAGAGAACATTTATGATGTCACTTAAATTTGACGTGTACTGCAAAATAATTACTTTCTAACGAGATTGGGTCGAGCGTTTGCAGTTTTCAGTTTAGTACTTTCATGATAACCAGTTACATGAGACCTGTCACATGATATACGGTGTATACACAATATATTACACTCATAGTTATTAGCAACATGAAGTGCAACATGAAAGTTCCCAAACTGGGGTTTATGAGGTAATTATTAAATCATAATAATGCACATATATATATATAATCAATATGAAAAGTTAACGTAGTGTATTGATTTAACTGACTTTAAAATGTAATATAATTTCATTACATGTACTTATGTTTACTACTAACACTACTATTCCAATACTGCTATGCTTAATTTGTTGAAACCAACATTTCAAACAAATCGCGTTGTGCGTTTCTCGTGAGATGGGGATCGGTTTGTTTTCGGGCGACCCACCTCTGCAGTTAATCTTGCAGATGTTCAGACTCTGGCCGGAGCCGGAAGCGCAGGCCACGCGGTCGCTCAGCTGGAAGATCCCCAGCAGCCTCGCGGTGACATTCTCCTCGGAGCTCTCTGAACTGGAGCTGTCGTCCGCTGGACGTCTGGGGGATCTCTTTCCCCTTCCTCCGGGACGGCCGGGCCTTCCTCCGGGACGCCCTGGTCTTTCATTGGGTCTTTGTTGGGGTCTCACTGGGGGTCTGGGGTCTTGGATGGGGGTGACCAGGCTGGTGTCGAACCTCGACAGACGCTCCACGGAACAAACGACTGAAAGAAAGACAGAAACACTCTTTGCTTGCATACGTAATCTTTACTAGTGGTGAACTGATTTGGTTTCCCTTTGCAACTCTTACTTTGGGCGATGAGCAAATTTGCAGTTGTATTTCCAGGTACAGTCACATTTCCAGGTACGGTCACGTTTCCAGGTACGGTCACGTTTCCAGGAACAGTCACGTTTCCAGGCACAGTCACATTTCCAGGCCCACTAGTGACAGGCGCAGGCCCACTTCCTCCCTGATTTCCCCCCAGCGCTGCCTCGAGTTGGGACTTCAGCTCGCATTTACTGAGAATCCGTCCCTCGCTCACACCGGAGACCAGAAGAACCAGAGCCAACACGGCCAACACCTTCACCTTCATCTCTCTGGAGATTAAACGCAGGGCAAATCCAAATTAAACAAGCTTTACCTCGGAAAACAGTCTCTATACGAGCAGAACCTGGTTTTGCTGAGTTCGACGTGTTCCTAGGTCAGCATCTCGGATGAACTCAGTAAAATCAGGATGTGCCTCTATACAATGAAGGAGCATGACCACTAATGCAACCAGCAACAGGAAAAATGGGTAAAATTGTGTCGATAAATTGTGTCGCTACTTGGACTTGGCCACCCAAACTTTAGCCATGGAAAAAGTGCTTGCCACTGAGTACCTTGTTACCCCCTAAAAGATCCATAGTGGTATCTTAAGGACGCATATTATGACTTTAAGGTACTAATATGAATAGTTAATGAGCTGATAACATACAAAGATGCTTTTTTAAAGGTTATCAGACTAGTGACGAGCAATTTTCCTGACAGTTTTCCAAGGTTAACTTTGCATGCTCAAGACCAAGCCCCCTCAAGACCCCTTTTCATCGTCGTGGCCTTTAGAAATGCAATTGGTAAACTGTCATATCTCTGGTCTTTATTATTGTTTTTGTCTCGAGCCACGCTCTATCTGTGCCCTGCCTTCCCTCTGTTTAATTGTATTATTGTCTGCAGCCGTGTCTCATTAATGTAATTAATTTCCTTGTGTATTTAAGCCCTGTGTTTTGTGTTCACGTTTGTCCGATCGTTGAAGTCCCTACGTGTGGTTTTTGTTCTGCCTACCTGCCTTTGTATATTTATTTTGCCAATTTTTTGAATTAAATCTGTTTAAGTTTATTTCGAGTCTCGAGCGCTTCTCTCTCCCGAGAAACCCCGCGATACGTGACAGTAAACACCTTGCATTAGGTCTTCCACAAACCAACAGCATGATGCATTTCAGTCTAGCAGGTAAATGAGCGATATCGGTAAAGCATTTAATAAAAAGGGTTTTACCAGAGACGCTTCGACTGTTGTAGATGTAGTCTTCGGTCTTGCTTTGGGCTGGTGTTTGTTTCCACTGTCCGCTGTGTGCTGATCGGACGGGCACGGGGGTTTTTATACTGAATTTGAAGTGGTGACCTCACCGGATCAAACTCACCAAACCCGTTGAAGAACCACCACATGACTTGAATTCCGAAGACAAATTAATGCATTGCATCACACTTTGAAAAAGCTCTCGGTGCGTCTGATGTGAAGTAACATTACAAGCGCTCAGGTGGAGGTGAGTCAGGTTTTGCTGCGTCACTTTTTCCTCCAGTCTAACTACTTTTAAGCTGCAGCCATGTAATTACGAGATCTTTGTTGCGCGCCAGTTTCCTGGTGGGTGACCCAGACCCGGCGGCTTCGCAAACCAATTAAAAGCATTCGCTTTTTTTTCCCCAAAAGGTTACCACTGAACCTAAAGAGACAGAACACAAGTTATATTTTTGATGAATTCTGGGAGCCCCCATATAGGCAGCTAAGATATAACCACAATCACGGTCCGGATACGTAGCGAGGACATCGTTAAAATAATCCATGTGACGTCAGGGGTTCAACCGGAAATTTAGGAAGCCGGCGATAAAACATTTAGTGCGCAAAGAAAACAAAATGCATGGTAGATTACGTTTAGTGGATACTCTTCAAAATGCAAGCAGAGAACGAGACAGAGGAGATGAATTGCTGAGTAAAATCGTGCTTCTTTGCGCACAAACAGTATTCTCGTAGCTTGAAATAAATTTTGATTTATTTTAATGATGTCCTTGGTGTGTGTCGATCGGGTTAACTACATTTCTGTCGCTCTCAGACTTCATCAAAAACATCTTAATTCGCGTTCTGAAGACGAACAAAGGCCTAACGGCCAAAGGCCTAATGGCAGAATTTTCCTTTTTGAGTGAACTATCTCTTTAAGAACTCGAATCATTTTTATTATTCAAACTTTACATCAAACGATTTATTAATGCTTTTTCAGAGAAGGCATGCTCAGACAGGCAACTCTTTTATGAATATTGTTTTATTTGCGGTCTGAGGTATGCCGTGGAACAGGTAGAAGTCGAGATAAACGGGACTATTTTTAGAGCGGTTTTCAGGTGTATTATGCAACTAGGAATCAAGAGCGAAATACAAGTGACCCGATCATCTCAACTTTGAGGGCTCACGAGGGCCAGCAGATGAACCAAGTGAGGAAACCGGCGGTGCTCGCTCACACAGATCATAATAAACCCCATCTCGAAAAGCTTATTGTTGTAGTTTACTGTAGTTTTATGCTGATGCCACGGCGAACGCATGGAGCACAAAAGCTATTTATTTAATGTTACATAAGCAGTTGCCTTTTAAGCAGGGTCGAATTTTCACAACTGACTTGAACCATACGGCAAAAATATGTATTTTCCCACATCCAATGTATAAATATACAAAATAGACAAGTATGCTGGTAAACATATTTCTCATTTTTAAAAAGAAATGAACTTTTTAATGCAAGAATGCAAGACTTTTCTGTTTTACTTCAAAGAAATAAATTATAATTTCAATATTTCACAAGCACCGTTTGAACAGTAAAAGAAGTGTAGCTTTGGCTTCTTTCAACGACTTATTTGTTTTTATTGCAATTATTGCAAACAGTTATTGCAAACCTCTGACTGGTAGTGAAAATACCGACGCATATGAACCGTAAAAGTCCGTAACCGTGTAATAAAAATGTCTTTTTATGATTCAGTGTAGCCAGAGAGACGGGTCCCAGCGTGAATGTGTTTATGTGTTCTTTGAAATGTGCCGTACGGGTGATAAACAGGGAGAGTCCAGACTGTGTTGTGTGTATATATTGTGTTGCACACCTGTGGTTGGATTCCTGGTATGTAATTCTAGCCAGAACGCCTAACAGTTTCAGCAGTATTTAGTAACCAAACAGACATGCGTTGTGTTGTTACAGAGCTGTTTCATCTAGAGCCACCATTCATCTAAACGATACTATGGTGCGTTTCTGTCAGTCTTTTGTTCAGTTGCATATTCCTTCAGACATACAGATGCACACGAAAGTATTTTCACTCACTCACAAAGATGGTGTGAGTCGAAAAAAATCAAACAAACCTAACCAGCTTGAGGTGTCTTCGTATTAACATAAGAGCATGTTTCACAAAGTTTTTTTTTAATGGCTTAGACTTACTATTGCTTGATATTTAGAGCAAAGCTACAAGCACGTTGCATGCTTTATACTTTATTTTAACATCTTAAACAAAACATGCGATAACATTTTAGAACAGGGGACACTTATTCACTATTAACTGTGACCTTTCCCTCAATAAATTCCTAATTTTCTGCTTATCAATAATTAGCAAGCTTGTTGTTAAGTTTAAGTATTAAGGATATAGAATGAGAAAAAGATGTTATACGTGCTTAATAACTAATATTCTACTATAATAACGCAACTAGTTAAGAGACCCTAAATTAAAGTGTTAAAAGTTGCTATTTAAATTTTTTATGAATATTTTGTTAGTTTTCATTTTAACTGAATGTGAGGTTTTATTCATTTTGTTGCGTTTGTTATTTTTAGCATTTTTATTTTAAAATACATCCACATTAACCGCATTCATTCCTGACACCTTCTTTTGCTTTTCTCAGAAAAAGGCGCTCGTGTTTTTTTGACCTTTCAAAGTGTCATTTCAGCGTGCAAATATTTCCACGGACGCGTCACTAAACAGCCTAATTGCTGGATTATTAAACGCACTTCTGTTTACTTAGGTTCGGTGTCGCACAAACACACCCTCACCGCCGTATTAAAAGTCTGGAGAGAGAACAGAACAAACCGAGGGACGCGATCATGCGTTATGACGCAAGCACCCAATATCAGGCACAGTCTGTTTGACAGCGGTCTCGACAATGAAAACTTAAATTGTTCTGCGAATCTAAAGCGAGGTCTCGGTTTTCAGGAAGCGAAAGACGAGTCGGGAGAGTTTGAGCTATTTTGAACACGAGATGAATGGCACCATGACTCAGCATGACAGGAGCATAAATGTCAGCCTCTCACGGCCGTGATTATCTGATATCTAACAGCTAAATACGATTAAATATGTCGCCCACGCCGTGACCTTTGTTAAATAAAGGTTCAAAGGCAGGCGGGGATCGCTTCTCACTTGTTAGTTACTCATTTGTTTGATCGTCTAATGAACGGCATTGGGATATTTCAATATTTACACAGCTACTCCGTTTAATCGATGTATGCCGCTATTCTAAAGCTGTGCTTTGAGGTCGATCTAAACCAACAGCTTTACGCAATCGCCCAGACCTTTGCAAAGCCATTTGCGCGAAACACCGGCATTTGGACTCGAGGTTCTCACCATTTTTAATCCTGATAGTTACAGGAGCTTTCGGTCGTTGGTTGCGTGCCAGTGGAAAACATTTTCCGTTTTACACAAATGCACTGATAGATCCGTATCGCCGGCCGGGTTTCTCATCCTCTGTTTGATTTAAGTCACCTAATTGTCTTCCTTTTTCTACTTCTGAGTTCTGGGTCCGTATTTTAAAAGGATTTGTCAGACTCAGCTTGAGTTTCATTCATTAGTTTAAGTATTTAGAGGATGAGATGCTGAGTGGGATGCATTGGCAAGAAGGGCTTTTTCTTTCATCTCAACACGCAGTTGTTTTAATCAGTTGCAAATTCCAATTGTGTTCTTTCTATTACATTTCCATCCCAATTTTCAAACTTTATTATTGGTCCCAAAATCCCACACCTGTACAGAAGAACTGGTTTATTGACTGACTGTGTGATACAGTTCAATCTGTGTTCTTATTGATAGCTTTATGGTGATTTAATGGCATGAAATGGTCCTTCTCAGACAGACTGAAGCCCCCTGATGCTTCTTCAGAGCTTCTTCCAGCGCGTTGATGTCGAACCGGGTTGGGCATTTCCATCTCTCGTTTCAAAATGAGCATTGAAAGGGTGATTACATTTTACCAAAGGAATGCTTTTTCCTCGGAGCTTCACGCTCTTATCTCTGCTGCTGCTCCAGCGGCTCTGGGTGTGAGCTCGGTGTGAACTTCTGGAAACCAGCGCCTGCGTAAACACAGCACAGAACATCACCGTAAAGTCGCACGCCGCAACAGGTGGCCCGTTTTTGTCATTTCATCCCCGGCGAGCTGCAAAATCCTCACGTTTGAGAGCTTCGTGCAACGCGCTAACGGGATAAGCACGCTGGCAGAGCATCTCTTCAAGGTGCAGCGATTTTTATGGCGTGTGCATTTCGTGATACGCTGCATTCAGGCAGAAAACCACAAACAAAAATAAAAAATATCACCGCCATCATGTTTCATCAAGTCTACAGGCTCAAATCAAGTTCTGACAATTGACAGGCCAAAGAAAACAACGTATTAGTCGTTTTTTAAATCAAGTAGCCTATTTTTTTGCAATAGCATTCAATATAATACATTTCAAATCAGGGCTATTTTACAGTTTTTATTAGCATGTTGAATTAGATTTTATTTGTATATTTTTTTTAATATTTTATATATATTTTACATTCGGTGTTTTGTCACATTTATTTATTTAAGCGTCCGTGGTTTTTATTTATTTTTATTCCATTTATTTTTTTTTTCTTCAGCAATTAGCCACAATGTAACATAAAAATGATTTAGTTTTATTTCAGGTATTTTTTGTTGTTGTTGAAAAGTTAAAATAAGTTAAAAAAAGTTAAGCCTAAAATAAACTGATCTCTAAAATGGCTTTATATCTTCGACGTCCCACAAAATTCCACAAAGCTTTGAGATTGGGACAAAACTCACATTTTCCCATGAAACTAAAAACATTTAGAAGAAAGATAAAGATTGATTTAATGACTAGCTGTATAACCATAAATCATGTAACCAGGGCAATTAGTAGTGTGTAAGATATAAACACTGGCCATCCTGGTACAGTACATGTTTATGGATGCAGAATAGAATTTCAGTTTAATATAAATTCGTGTTTCAGTTCTATTATAAATGCGGAAGGAATACGTTCACCGTTTCTCCACTCACAGATCAAGAGCTGCTGCTCATCACGTAACCTTCGTAATTGCAAAACGTGCATTTGTACGCTGGCAGGAAATAATGAATGAAGAAATAAGCCTTCCAGCGGCACCGTTCCTGATTATCCAGGGCGGGAGACCAAGTTTAAGAGCTTAAGAGAGACGGGATCTTTTGTAAGAATAAAAGGCGAGTGTTGCCAAACGTGAGCGGAAGGGATTTCATCGTGATCTTGCGTTAGTGACTCTGAATGCGAGACTTTAAAACAGTCCTCTGCAAACACGGAGAGCTTTAGGTGTGCTGAAGCAGGTTCGTCTCCTCTAACTGACCCGCGGGTCGCCCGTCTGCTGTGTGTGTTTCTCTGTGACGGGCCTGAAGGGTCAGCAGATCAAAGTTTCTTCTCTGATATTTCATAACAGCCCGAGATTCGTAATGCTGCGCGTCTGGAGTCCTCGCCGTCAGTCTGAGGAGAAATCACAAAGCTGGTAAAAATTCAGAGTACACTTTCACTTTCCCCTATTGACCCTGAATAATGTTACCCGGCTAAGTCACATAAATCAGCATATTATATGATCCTTTGCATGCAGTGATTGCATTTCTACGTAGGCCATTGTGTTAGTGTCACCCTGCCCAAACTATATTCCTAAAATCAACGGGAAATAATAGATTAATAATTAGCCTAAAACTAAAAAACGATCACTCCGATCTGATTGGTTAAAGAGATGTAGCCACTATCTGTAATAATTCATTTTGACTATATTTATCATATACATAACTGTGTGTGTTTTTAAAATTGAAAGTAAAAAAAAATTATAATTTTGTTCGTGCAATATCATGAGCGATTGCTGTCAGCTAAGTCCACTTGATTAGGGAGTAGGGAGCAGTGAGCACTGCGTAGGGACCCTACGTGTCGTCACCGGTGAGTGGACGAGTCTGTGATGGTTTAGCGTCTCCGGCAACCTCTGTTGCAAAACAGGAAAATATCTTGCTTTTGACCCCAGACCTTCTTTCATGCATTACTACGCAAACATGCAAACCCACTGATTTCAGGATGATAAAAAATGATGTTTTTTTAGCCTACACAAATCCATCCATCCCTGCAGCGCCTCTGAAGCGCTTCATTTCCTCATTTGAAAGCTTAAGGCGTGTGGCGCGCGGCCTAAAGTATCCCCTGGTGGCCGCGGGGCGAGCTGCAGCCTGTTCCTAGCACTGGGGGAATCCTATCCGAGCTTCACTGACAGCACAAAAACTACTCAGAAAATACGTAAACAAATTTCGCCGGCCGGGTTGGAGAAAATGCAAACATTTCAATTCATTAGAATATTAAAATATGACAGGATGCAAAGTGAATTCCTCCTCTTTTTTTTGACACCAGCAGGCTTTCTCTCACCTGTCCGGATGTGAGCTGACGGCGTGCGCTCTTGCGATCTGACCGGGATACAGTCCCGAGACATCCCGGCCCTGCCGGTGAGGCCTGCGCGGGGGCGCGGATCAGACAGACACGTAAAAAAAAAAAAAAATTATTCACGTAGAATCAAATGAGCTTGCTGTTGTTTCTTTAAATATAAAAACCTTTAGGCTTACGCTTGTTTCGGATGGCTTCTGGTGTTCGGACTTTCCTTACATTCGTGCAACCTCAGAGCAACCCCTGACCCGGCCATCCTGCTCTGAACCCTCGCGCAAAAAACACGTAAAGTTCATTCGGATAAGTCTCATACATATAAAGCAGCCCGATGCAGCGGTTTCAAACAAACCTGAGCCGGTTTAGAACAGCTTGGTAACCAAACAGACCGTGCAAACCAGTTTAGGCCGGCGATGGCGAGCATTGAACATGCAGCTCTGGAAACAGATTCACGAATAGATCTCGGTGACTTGTGGCTAGTTCTCAACCAAATCAACACGTTCACATGCAAACTCCCTCGCGTTAAAACAAATTGAAACCTGTTTTGAAAGACAAACACGAGGCGTCTTACCGGCTCGTTTTCAGTCGGCGTGAAGATGCATTTTCTCAGTCGCGTTTCTTTGTGAGAGCGATGGACGGCGGCGCTTCTGTTACAGAAATCCGACACTGATACATCAGCTTTAGTCCTCTCTAAAGTCTCCGTGTTAAACTAGAAGCTCCGGGTCTGCGGTTCAGTCTCTGGCCTGGAAGCAAACAAATGCGACAGCCGAGAGCAGTTTTTAATAATAAGTCATAGCTTTTATTCACGTAACCTTTGTAAAAACGAATACTATAATAGTGCTTTTGCATATACTTACAAGTGTACATTTTTAGATACATTTTATAAATATATCATTTTTATTGTGCAATTGATGATGCCTGCAAATGAAGTGTTTTTTTTATGATTGTGAATCAAAATGCCATGAAATTGAGATCTGTATTTGAATTTCACTTTGAGTACGTGATTTTACTTATAATACAATTAAAATTAAATTAAATCCATCGGTATGGATTTCTTACTTTTTTTTTAAATAATAATTTAGAATAGATGTGTAGCGAGAATAATAATAATAATTAAATTAAAAACATTTAAGAAATGCGAATGTATTAATTTTAAATACAATATTAATATAATATTTACAATATTGTTTATATTTTATTTAAATTATATAATATTATTACATAAATCTAAAATAAATAATGCTTTACAGACATTAATTCATATATATATATATATATATATATATATATTAGATGTATGAATTAATATCTCAATTATATATATATATATATATATATATATAACATTTATTTTTATTTAATTTGTGTATTATGTGGAGTAATTTTAATAACTGAATTTTCTTTTTATATTATTTGTCAGGTTTTATTATGAAGCTTCGGTTTAACGTTTTGAGCACTAGAGGGAGACATCCTGCAACTTTATATGTGAAGTCCTCATAAACTATGCACTCCACGTGTAGTCTAATGTAAAAGATGCATGGAATAAGTTCATGAAAAATCATTCCTCGAGTTCGTGACTTTGATAGACTAGAGGTTGTTGTTGTTGCTAAAAGACTAGTTTGGGTCTTAGTAGCAGCCTATGTATTATTCTCGCGTCCTTTGTTTTGCGTGTAGCATTTCTGCATTCATTAAATAAGACAAAGGGTCCCAAATCCTCAATCTGTCCCGGGATAGAGGCGGGGAAACTCGCTGCAGCTGGTGCTTTTATTATCATCTCACGCATAATAAGCGGTTTCTGGCGCCGCGCGTGAATACGAGGCCTCTTTTCGGTCGGTGGGAGGTCCGCGATGCATTTATCATTCATATGTAGCGAGAACCAACAAAAGCCCGGCGAGTGACAAAGCCAGGAAGAGGAGGAGTACGGGGGGAGCGTCCGGTGAACGCGGGTCCCGGTGTGACGTCGAGAGGGTTCCTCCTCCGTCCCACCGGCGGCGGCTGAATGGCTGGAGCTGGAGGTGAAATTACGAATCCTACTATCGCGAGGGTTCAGCTCATTGATATTAATGAGCGCGCGCTGACGTTGCTCGCCCGACCTTCCAATGGGGAGGCTTAGATCATGAATATTAATGAATGTCTCCGAGAGAACGCTCTTTTTTTATATTATATTTTTTATTTTGTATTAATAAGTCTTAAAGCGATAATTTTTATATCCATGGTTAGCAAAAAGAAGCATGTATTATACTATTATTCATATTATTAGGCATACTTCATGTAAATAAAATAAAATGTTTTTTTATCAGATTCGAAGCATTATTTATTTATATTTATGTAACAATATTATATAATTTAAATAAAATTGTATTATATATATGTGTGTATAATACTACTACTACTACTACTACTACTACTAATAATAATAATAATAATAATATATAGTATATTGTCTCTTTCTGTGTCTGAAATGAACAGTTTTTTTAATAACATCACATAATAAAAATACATGTTTTTTTACATCTCCCAATTGGTGAAGACAAGGAAGATACAATATTATAAATAAATAAATTAAATTAAATTAATTATAAAAACATGGGAACGTTTGCATGCATTAATACACTAAACTGCTTTCTCGTTTATCAGATTAGAAATAGATTTCGGGTATTTATTATTTCATTTGGAATAATGGTTTACGATCACTTTCTTGCATTTATGTATACGAAACGTAGCCAATAAAAAGGCTGTTATTCAGTCCTCGCTGGCGTTGTACAGGAAACGCTCTGTCTCCAAACATTTCATTATTATATTAGATTGTGCAGTATTATTTTGTATTCATTTTCTATTGCTATAAAAAGTACAATGTTACATTTATTGATAAGTTTACCTTATATGCGACCACAAATAGCTGCACTGATATATTTACAGCAATAGTCAAAAATAAATTGTAGGCCCTTATGGGTCAAAATTACAGGCTTTTCTTTCATGTAAAAAAAAAAAAATAAGCATATTAATTAAAGATCATGTTCCATGGATATATCTTGTGAATTTCCTACCAAAATATATCACGTCTTATTTTTCAATCATTTAAAAACGTTATTTCAGCAATAAAAAAAATAAAAAAATAAAATAAAATAATTGTGGTTTTCTCAGTATTTTCTCAGATTCCATATTTAGAGATAGTAGTGTCTAAGCCAGATATTTGTTAATGGAAATCTGAATTTCTAAATATTTAACCTCATGACTGGTTTTGTGGTCTAATGTCACACACGTGGTAAATTATCAACTCTCTTTCTGAAACGAGCAGTTCTCCTGGTACTATTTACGTTAACGTGCATAAAACATTAATAATAAATATGCACGTGCGTGTCACTCATCTCTTTTTGATGAGCTTCCAACGCGGGAGGTTTACCATCTGAATATTAATGAGCTTCCAGTGACGTCGCCCGCCGACCCTCCAATGGCGTCGCTCGCCTCATTAAAATTAAGAGGCGTGCCTTCGCCGTAGTAGGCTTCGGGAAATTCGCGTGCTGGAGACGGGGTGCGCCGTCACCGCGCTTTCTGCATCGGGTTACGCCATCATTCATCCAGGGTCATTCGGTTCACCGGGGTAACGGAGATGATGGCCACATCACGGGCGCGCGTGCCTCCGTGCTCCTCATGACCGACCGGCGGCGTCGGCAGCAGCAGCAGCAGCAGCAGCGTGCGGGTTTGGGTTTGTCTCACACCGGGCTGGCGCGGAACCGATCCCACCGTCTGGCGGAGCGTCTGCCAGGTAACGCGCTGCGTGCTCCGCGTTGTTTATTTCTCCTCCGCGCGTCACGGACGAGGCCGAGCGTCCGCGCCGGAGCATCACCGGCCGCCGCCGGGTGGGGATGCTCCCCGGCCTCGCCTGTGATGCTGCCGGACGCACCGAGCGCTTATTAACGCACCGAGGGGCTGCTTTGATCGGGACGCGCGTTACGAACGCGTTCGAGCCGCATCCCGCGCGGCATTATTGATGCGCGTCCACCATTTTACGCGACAAATGGGAAACGGGAGCGCGTGCGGATGCGGTCTGAATGCACGCGTGTTTGTATTGTTATCGCAGCCGTGTTTTTCGTGCAAACGTTCGTTAACGTTCACGGGCGCGCTCGTTCGTGTCCGCGGCGCGCTGTCAGCCGCTGAATGTATTTATTATGATGGCGATGGATTATATAACAGCAGCTCGACACGACACAAAAGCCGCCGCTTCATTGTGGTTTTTGTGATTTGTCATGTTAATTGCTGTCACATCCGTGTGTGTGTGTGTGTGTGTGTGTGTGTGTGTGATGCCCAACCGTGTCCGCCATTGTTTTTGTTGACATTGCTTTGGGTGGCTTCTGTCGTTTAGACATCTCGTTTTTCCTAAAAACACGAATTTTGCGTCCGTTTCATTCGACGTGCGTCAAGACGAGCCCCTTTTGTCAGAAGTGATGTTTTTAATTTCAGAATTAAAATATTTTTTTTTTCTATGGTTTTCCTGAAGTCCAAAAGGCCTTTGTGGGGATGCTGGAGGGGGGAAACGGAGTATGCATTTATTTTTTTTTTTAAAATGCTTTATCATAATTTCTTTTCAAAGACGCGATTTTGTTTTACAGTGTTATTAACGTTTAATAAAAACGAAATCTGTGTGGTGCAGTCGATGTGCAGGAGGCCATTTTGTTGTCATGTGACAAGAAAAACATAAAATAGAGGACTGCGTCATTAAAAATGTCACATAATTTGTACTTTTTATGAAATGGCACGCTTGCTTTTTAAAAATAAGACCATGTTGATATGAAAAAAAAATCATAAATAATATTGCCTTGAAATTTACTATAAAAAAGGAATTAATTTTTATTATTATTACTTAAATTTAAGAAAAACATAAAATAGAGGACTGCGTCATTAAAAATGTCACATAATTTGTATTTTTTATGAAATGGCACGCTTGCTTTTTAAAAATAAGACCATGTTGATATGAAAAAAAATCATAATATTGCCTTGAAAAGGAATTAATTTTTTATTATTATTATTATTATTATTATTTAAATTTAAGAAAAACATAAAATAGAGGACTGCGTCGTTAAAAATGTCACATAATTTGTTCTTTTTATGAATTGGCACGCTTGCTTTTTAAAAATAAGACCACGTTGATATGAAAAAATCATAAATAATATTGCCTTGAAATTTACTATAAAAAGGAATTAATTATTATTATTATTATTATTATTATAAAAATGTTTTAAAGTCATTTAAATGTGTAGAAGATGGTCAAAATGTATTAAATGATGCATGCAACGATTATGTTTTCTATATCCGTCCGTGTCAGAGCCCTAAACATTTAGTTGCATGTGTAAAAAAACAAAACAAACAAAGTCCTGGCATCCTGAAAGAACAGTGTTACTTTTTTTCATTGTACAGTGTTTAATGTATTGTTAATTTAAGAAAGGGAGGTGGAGGACTATGGAGGAAGAGAAGCAGAGATGTTTAAATATACAAAGACGAAAAATGGTTTAACCAAAAAAAACGATAAATGTAATACTGTTTAAATTGTTGTTGGTTCTCCACAAAAATTAGTTTTCTATTTAAATTATTAGTGATTTTTGTTTTTCTGAGCCAAAAATAAATATTACACATTTTCCCCAGATTTACTGAATCGACTCCCTAAAGCCAGGCATTTTTACAACGACAGCAATTTGAACGACATTAAGTGACTTTCACCCCAAACACTAATTGGCTGTAATTTTAAAATATCCTAGGTTTTGCCTATTTGTCAGTAAGATTATTTTTAAAGCGCAATAAAATGTAATTCTGTCGGAGTCGGAATAAGCGTGTTGTTGGAATGGTTACATAAATATTGCGTCGCCCTGAATGGCAATGTAACATTATTTTAACCAAAATATTCTCGTTTTATTCTCCAGAAACGTATTTGAAACCTTAAAAGGTTCTTTAGTTGCTGACATCTTAACGTCCTTCATACATGTATATAAGAAAAAGGTGTTTACATTTTAAATATACTTGCATATAATATAAAAAATAAGAGTTTAAATAATGTTTACATATTTAACATGTTTACACATGTTTATATATATATATATATATATATATATATATATATATATATATATATATATATATATATATATATATATATATATATATATATGTATATGTATATATATATGTATATGTATATATTTGTATATATATATATATATATATATATATATATATATATATATATATATATATATATATATATATATATATGTATATATATATATATATATATATATATATGTATATGTATATGTATATGTGTGTATATATGTGTGTATATATATATATATATTGCATATTATGTAAACAAAAACTATTTTGGATGTGATTTATTATTGATTTAATCATTTGACAGCACTAGTTCTAAGATTCTGAGCTGGTTCTAAGATTCTAAAAATGATCATGTGGTTCTAAGATGAATTCCAAGGTTCTAAAGCCTCATAATGGAGAGGAGAGGCAGACAGAAACTGGGTTGTGTTTAGAGTCATGCATAGCTTCAGCATCAAGTGTGAGAGAGGAAGAGAAGGCCACGGGAAGGGGCGGGAAATATTTCCCTGCTCCTAACAATGACTTTATTTCTCATGGAAGTGTGTGTGTGTGGGAGAGGGGGAGAAGCGGAAGAGAATGACCCGTGTGTGTGTGTGTGTGTGTGTTTTCTCTCCTTTGTTGTTTCCTTCCAGGCTGAGTCACCACTGGAGTGTCTGAAGGGTCGAGAGAGAGAGAGAGAGAGAGAGTGAAGTGAAGGAGGAGGCTGAGACGTTACATCACAGCGTGGCAGAGAAAGTGAGAGGAAGAGTGTGAGAGAACAGGGGAGCCGAGCGAGGGAACAGGACAGAACCGCCAGCAGGAAGTCGAGCACTGGAGTGACCCTTGAACTCTGACCTCGCAGCCAACATGAACGACCAGAACGTAGTGAAAGAGGGCTGGGTGCAGAAGAGAGGTGAGAAACAACAGCACTGAAGCACCGATGAGCGTGTTTTCATTTGTCGGTTGCGTTACGCTGCTGCGTCTGTGAATATTGCATGCTCTCTCATGCATGTTTCAGTGCTTCTCCGTGCGCCTGATCGTCCGGGGTTTTATTGGTTTCGCAGGTGAATACATTAAGAACTGGAGGCCGCGCTACTTCCTGTTAAAGACGGACGGCTCGTTTATTGGATATAAGGAGAAGCCGCAAGACGCAGATCTGGCGTATCCGCTCAACAACTTCTCCGTGGCCAGTGAGTCGCTTTCATTCGTTTAAAGCCTTAAAAAAATACATTTCACAAAACAAAACTAATCCAAGATGGGACTAAATGCATGGAAAATGAACTTAAGTTAACTAAATAAAAGCATAAAACCAAAAAAAAACAAAAAACACGAATACTTAAGTAAACCTCAAATAAGTGAATTCAATGAAAATTAAAACCAAAATGCAATGTGTTTAAAGCTAGTTTAACGTCATACTCTAAAATCTGAACGGATGAATAAAAATATATATATAAACATAAAAAGCAAAAACTACTAAAAATGTCAAAAATGAAACAATTAGAAATTTAACAGCAAAATCTTACTTTAATACTAAAATAGTGCTGCTTTATAATAATGACCCATTAATACTGTGGGGAAAAATTGTGAAAATATGAAGCAAAAGTATTTACTTCTATTGTATGTTTTCTGTCAGAATAAAATAAATAATATGTAATCAACCTCACAATCTTCTACCAGTGTTTTGAGACGGTCAGATTATTTATTAGTGGTACATGTATGATATCGTTCGCCGCGTTCTTGATTAACCCCCGCCAGATCGGTGTCCAGTTCTCCAAGATCTGTGACTCGCTTCATTCAAAGCAAGCCGATTCAATCGGAGCGTCACGTACCGACGTCATCAACATGAGTCTGCCTCCGTGATCTCAGACGATGGCATCGTTTTTTCTTTTCCCCCACACGCATGACTTCCTCTGTTCACCGTGCTCCCTCCTCATTCGTCAGAGTGTCAGCTGATGAAGACGGAGCGGCCGAAGCCCAACACCTTCATCATCAGGTGTCTGCAGTGGACCACCGTGATCGAGCGCACGTTTCACGTGGACACGCCTGACGAGAGGTAAACCGGTCGCAGTGAACCAGTTACTCGTAATGCAAATAGACAACGCTTTCGTTCAGAGGTGCGTGGAATGGATTTATTTATATACGCATCACCTGAATGTATTTTAGAATCACATCCGAGCGATAAGGACCACAAAACAAGCCAATTTTATTATTTTTTTTATTTTTATTGAGATTTATACGTCATCTGAAAGCGGAATAAACGAGCTTACCATTGAGATATGAGACAATATTCGGCAGAGATGCGACTTCTGTGTGAACATCTGAGGATGCAAAAATGGAGATAATCACCTTTTAATTTAATTAGTAATGCATGTTATTAATCAGTAGGAAACGTACGAAATATCTTAATGGAACATGGTCTTTGCTTAACATCCTAACGATTTTAGCATAATAGAAAAATTTATAATTTTTACCCATGCAATGTTTTTTTTTTGGGGGGCAATTGCTATAAATATAACCCAGCAAACAGTGGTCACAAATGTCCTTTTGTTAATTGTTTATCTTGTATAATTTATTCAGAGATTCCCATGAAAACAGCCTTGATACTTGAATGGCATTTAAAGTGATTTAAATTTTTTTTTTTTTACATTCGCCATTAAAACACTTTCATAATGATAAAAAAAAAAACAACCTTATTTTCTTAATAATCATTACCAGATTAATAATCACGATATAATTTTATTCAAGTAATAAAAATACCTAGTGAAATGTAAAAACAACTTGAGTGCCTTTTTATTGGAAATAAATGATTAAAACTACAAAAGCAGTTCAATCAAGCAGTAAGCGATTTTTTTAAATTTTTATTAAATATTTATTGGTTAACGTTAATGAAGCAGTATCAGTGCATCCGATGTAATGCACTTCTGTTGTCCCGGTCACCAGGGATGAGTGGGTCGAGGCCATTCAGATGGTGGCGGACAAGCTGGCCAAACAGGAAGAGGAAGGAATCCTCTGTAGCCCCATCTCTCAGATCGAAAACGTCAACGAGGAAGAGATGGACACGTCGACCAGCCATCACAAACGAAAGACAATGAACGACTTTGACTATCTGAAGCTGCTGGGTAAAGGCACGTTTGGGAAGGTGATTCTGGTGCGGGAGAAGGCCAGCGGCACATATTATGCAATGAAGATCCTGAAAAAGGAGGTTATTATTGCCAAGGTACGAGAAGAGGCTCTCTGGGAACAGGCTGAGCTGAGAAACGATGGGCGTCAGCTGAAATCAACGTCTCTCTCTCTCTCTTTCAGGATGAAGTCGCTCACACGCTCACCGAGAGCAGGGTCCTGAAGAACACGAGGCATCCGTTTCTTACTGTGAGCGCCGCTCCACAAACACTGCAGATAAACCTAATTGTTAATTGTAATTAAAAAAGTGTTTGTTCTCCTCTCTTCAGTCGCTGAAATACTCATTTCAGACGAAGGACCGTTTATGTTTTGTTATGGAGTACGTGAACGGAGGAGAGGTAAAAACTCCCTTCCTTGCTTTTTCACCTTTAACCTTTGAATGAACTTTCAAACACTGCAGAACTTACAAAAGAGAATCCTAGCCTTTCTTTTTGGTCTGTCTTCAAATGAACGTTCTTTTTTTTTTTTCTTCCGTACATTTTCAAGCTCGTGAAATTTCCCTCCAAAATTCCGACCTTCGTTTAAAAACGCGCCTTTGAACTTTCAAACGCCTCTTTCCAAACTTAAGCATTTCCTTCCGACTGTCCTTTCCAGAAATGTGCAAAAAATACAAGTTTCACGAATGTTGTTCTTTTTTTTGCAAACGCTTTTAAAACGTGTGAAATGTCTTTTTGACCTTCTAACCTTCCTCGAACTCTCATTTAAACCTTATTTTGAAATTTCTCTCCAACCTTTCCACTTTGTAGTTATATTTCAATTGAACAGGGTCTCTTAACTAGTTGCTTATTAATTAGTAGTAATTAAGCACATATTAATGTCTTATTCCGCATGACCTTATTCCTCATCCCTAATCCGACCCACTACCTAAACTTAAAAACCTTACTTACTACTAATAAGCAGAATGAGTAGAATTGATAGAGGGGAAGTTATATAGAAGTCGATACAGATAGAAGTCGTAGTTAATAGTGAATGAGTGTTTTCAACGCTTCTTTCTCGGCGTGTGTGGATTTATTAATATTCCTCTTTTTAATCACTGCAGCTGTTTTTTCATTTGTCGAGAGAGCGCGTGTTTTCGGAGGACAGAACCCGTTTCTACGGCGCCGAGATCGTTTCTGCGCTGGATTACTTGCACTCTGCGAAGATTGTTTACCGCGACCTGAAGGTGAGCAGAACACGGCGCGGCCTAGCGTCAGCTAGCATCTACCGCGCGATCGTAAGACGCGTCTGTGATTGGGTGTGTGTTATTGCAGCTGGAAAACCTGATGTTGGATAAGGACGGTCACATAAAGATCACTGATTTCGGCCTGTGCAAGGAGGGCATCACGGACACGGCCACCATGAAAACGTTCTGCGGGACCCCGGAGTATCTGGCCCCCGAGGTACGGGACGTTCTGTCTCTTTAAACGCACTCGCGCTGGGTCACATCTAATATAGACCACTGTTTAATCTCCGTCTGTCACAGCCGGAACAGGTTAGCAGGAACAGGGTCACACTTTAGCTGCGCTTTCTAGCGTCCGCGCAGAAATAGACACGAGCAGCAGACAAATAGAGCGAGCAGACAGGAAG
>NC_056699.1:26138915-26271415 GCF_018831695.1 Puntigrus tetrazona | reverse complement strand
ATGCATAACCATACAACAAACTGCCGTTACTGTAAAGGTCTCTCAGGCAATTCAGAGCACAAGTGTGAATCTCACGAAACCCGCAAAGAACATGTCTGCGTCGTATTTCACTGATAGTTTGCATGAGGATTTTTTTTTTTTTTTCAATTAAATGTCGCACTGAAACATTTTCATCACCGTAATGCAACAAAAATCTCATCACTGCAAATACAAAATAAATAGCATTTAAATAGCATTATGACAAGCAACAACAGCACTACCGTTCAGTGCTCAGAACTCGTTTAAAAAGTAAGTAGCAGATTATTTTAATAAAACGTAACTTAAAAGGTGAGAATCGGCCCATAGCCTCAGTGCACGGCCAGCATGGGCTGCTCTGTCAGGTTCAGGAATCATAAAAACGTAAAATGCGCCAAACACACACTAATAATTGTGTTTTAGAGCAGTGCTGTAAATACAATTTTTCTAGTTATGTCCGCTTTTGGAAGCACACATGCGTCCAACAGGCCATAGTAGAATAATAGAGCCGCCTGTTTTTTTTTTTTTTTGACACACATTTGGGCGGTGCTATGTAAACACGCCCCCACTTTGTGATGTCACAAAGTGGGGGCGTGTTTAAATGAGCCATTTTATTCATTTATAAAAAAATAGCTCTTTAATCTTTGAAACTTCACAGATCTACTTTAGGCTTGAAACTCTCTAAAAGAGAAAGGAAAGTTTTAAATTTTTAACGCACTGTGAATTAACATGAACTTAAATGCGATTAATCGCATCCAAAATAACGTTTTGGTTTACATAATGTGTGTGTTCTGTGTATATTTATTATCCGTTTATATTTAGACACACACAATACAGCATATATTCTGAAAATATTTACATGTATTTACGTGTATATATTTATATTCACATAAATTATATCATATGTAAATATACAGACATGCCATTTTTCTTAAATATATACATGCATGGGTGTGTATTTGTATAAACACGATAAATACACACAGTACCCACACATTATACAAAAACCTTTATTTTGGATGCAATTAATTACCACAAATGTTTATTTACATAACGTACAAGGATTAATTGTTGTAAAAATATATGGCCCACTGAAATATTAAATGTTTAAAAATATATGGCACTGTGTTAGTTGGTAAAGTGAACAAAGACACCTTATTGTTAAGCGCTACCGGGGTTTATATATTGTTGCCATTTGTTCAAAACAGATCAAATAATAATATAAATTTTGTAATAGTATTTTTACTATTAAAAGTTCATGAAAAAAATATTTCGCAAAAAGTAATCGGAAATGCCAAGCAAAACCTTTGGATTAATTGCAGCTTTTTGTGCTTTACGGTAATGAAAGTGCAGGATTGTCTCAAAATAATGTCAATGTGCAAAAATCCGAATATTTTTGCAAATCAAAATTTTGATAGTCTTTTTTTATTTTAAATCTTTTAGATTTTTCGGGGGGGTGTGAAACACGACTCGCGCATGTTTTCGCGAGATTCACCCACGAACCCACCCACCGACGCGGTGAAACCCGCCCAGACCTCCAGACGCTGGGCGGCGCTCACCTTTTACTGTACAGAGCTACAGGTGCGTGTCTCTCTCAGCGGCACAGAGAGAGGCCGTCAACCACTGACCCTCACTTCTCACCACGCAGAGAGAAACCGTTGGACTACTCCTGAAGATGTAAATACAAACCTCGCGCTCTCTTTTTACCGTTACTGTTACATTACCGTTTTTGTTTTTTGCATAGAGAAGTTATGATCCCGTCTCCATAACTGTGGAAATCTTATGGATGTGTGATGTCTGCGTTTGGAATCAATACCAAGTCAGATCACAGACTCATTATATGTGCAACTGAGCCATGCAATAGCGGTGTGAATGACCCCTGACCTTTGACCTCCCCGCCCTCCCCTGTGTGATGTACATATGCAATGCCTTCTGTTTGTTGCGCGTCACGGCCCGAGACGACCGTTATCGTGTGTGACTAGCGAATCACTGGAGGAGTGCGTACGGCGTGGGCGTTTCCATAGAGAAGAGTTGCTATGGTTTCGATCCCGTCCTGTTTGCACCCGAGCCAGTGAACGTTTTGGAAACTGCCGGTATTCGTCGCGGTTCTTCTTAGCGAATGATATGAGTGCGTGCGATTTGTCCGTTGAACTTTCAGTTGTTGTTTTCACACGCTGTGACGCGTTCGGTCGGCTAACGGCTAATGTTGTTCCGATGACTGAGGTTTTTCTTTTCTTTCGGTTCGTTTCAGCGTATTTTTGTACTATAGATGTAATTTAGTTGTATTTATTTTCGTATGTTGGGATGAAGGACGCTGTCGGCCGCGTTTATTAAGTGCTCTCTCTCCCTCATTATTTTTTATACCTTTCCTTTAGTCGTTTGCCTGTTTTGTTTTCATACCAAAACATTAGGGCAAGTGCCCTGTAGAGGACTTGCATTGCCATTTGGTAGTATTTATTTTAAGTTATATTAAAATGTTCAAATTTCTCAGTGGCTCCATGTGGTATTTTCTAGAATTAAGTTGGGATGTTGTAATAATGTGTGTATTTATTTATTTTTTTATATTTTTTTAATAATAAGTCTTCACACATTTTTCTATTTTTCTATTACATTGCATAAATTAGTATATACACACTATATTTGTGTCCAATGTCATTGATCAAGGTATTTAATATTTTTAGGAAAGTCTTAATTATTTAAATGCAACTTGATGATTTAAAAAAAAAAATTTAATTATTTATTATTTATTATATATATATATATATATATATAAAAATATAGCACAAATTTTATTCTGCTTTTAATTTTTCTAAATGTACTTATGTTAAATATGAAACCAATATATACTCAAATATGATTTTGTTTATATTGTATTATAACTGTAATATTATATATGCAGGATTCAACCTAAAATTTACATTTGTTTTTCATAGGAAAAAAAAAAACAACAACAATTATTAAAAGATTAAAATGATCAAAATAGACCTCCATGAAATTA
The DNA here is from genome assembly GCF_018831695.1 of Puntigrus tetrazona. Lineage (NCBI taxonomy): Eukaryota > Metazoa > Chordata > Actinopteri > Cypriniformes > Cyprinidae > Puntigrus > Puntigrus tetrazona. The sequence continues at coordinate 26,268,402 of NC_056699.1, read as the reverse complement.
ACAAGAAAAACTAAATTCAGAGGCAGTTTTATAAAAGAAAATGCATCGAGTGCCACTTTCTTTAATTCAACCAAATCACAGTCAAACTAACAAAGAACTGTATTAATCAAATAATATATAATATAGCCCTGACATACAACTATTCTCAAAATCCGAATGTCAATCTGGAATAGCAGGAGGCCAGTCGATGTCAACAGACTGAAAACACACAAAAAGATCCAATCGTGATGCATTACCTCGCATTCAAAGCGGTTCTTGATATTAGATGTTAAATAAAACGCACCTCGACATCCAGCTCCAGAATATCAGCGTCGGTTTTCATGAGGTCGCAGAGGTTGGGCTTCGTGCGGCCGAAGTCTCCGTGCACAAACTCTTTAATGTACCTGCGGCGTTTCTCGAGTGAAGGCGAACCGAAAATAAGAAGCGGCGCAAATGTTTTCAACGTTCATAATCGGAGATGTCTCTTGATTTCTGAAAGATCATGTAAACGAGTAGTGGTGCTGAAAGTTCAGCTTTGACCGCAGGAATTAATTACGCCGAACGGTGCGTTCAGAGACAAACCGGTTGTTTTCCAGTGCTTTAAAGGATACGTGCCGGCCTGTGTGCGCAGCTTCAGGGTGAAGTGGTGTTGGTCCAGATAAACGGTGCTCATGGAGTGGATGAGTCTCTGTCGGACCGCCAGCGGCCGGCGATGCAGGACCCTCAGTGGAGTCTTCTGAGCGATCTTCAGATCCTAAACACACACACACACACACACACACACAGAGAGAGTGATCAGCAGCTCTTCTCATGCGTCCAGCTCAAAAAGCTCAGCAAGACCTTGATGTTTGCTAGGAACTCCAGATGGGTGCCGTCGATGGCCTTCTGCGTCCAGATGAGGGCGCTGTAGGTTTTAGTCTTCTCTTCTTCACCCTCTTTCATACGGCTCGTTGCTTCTCTGGAGATAAACACGCACCTTTAACAATGCAGTTTCTTACATAGATCTTTGACGCTCAATGGATACCTGTGCTTATATGCGACACACACACACACACACACACACACACCTGGTAACGATCTGTAGGTCTCGTACTCTAATTTTATCAGAGGACTGGTTGATCGTCTGCGTGACAGGAGAGAACGAGAGCAGGTTACGATGAAGTGTTTTCCTGAAAAGCTGACTGAAGATCGAAGGAATGGTTCACCCAAAAACAACATCTAAAAATGTACTCGTCCCTCAGGCCATCGTCAATGCTTTTTAAATGAAAGACTTTGCTTCCGGCCAAAGTCCATAATCAATAAAAAACGTCTAAAAGTCCATCAAAATCCACCAAAATGATTGGTTTCGGACCTTATCAACTTCTCCAGCATTACGGACAGAGGACTCTTATTGCAGCCAGACCCAACCATTTCCTGCAAACATGCAGGTTTTCACTGGAGGTCTGGATTATCCCGACGGCACCCATTCACCGCAGAGCACGCACCGATGCAAGGCTACGTTTCTCCAAATCTGCCGAAGAAGCAAACTCAGCTGCATCTTGTACGGCCTGAGGGCGAGTACATTTTCCGCTACGTAATGTATTTTTTGTGGTACACGTCTGCACCTCCTGCAGCTGTCTGATTTCAGCTCCGCTCAGTTTGGCTCGATGGGGGTTCAGCAGCTCCACGGCGAACGGTCGACCTGAGGAACCACACGCATTGTGACAAATCACGCCACGTGTAAAGAAACCCGGAAGCCGGCGAGTGCGGAAATACGCCGCTTCGGTCGCGTTTTACCATTTCCCAGAGTCCTCACGTCCACATCCTCCCTCCCCGAAGACGAGAAGTTAAAACCTACGCGGAAGAGACGCGTAAAAAAAAGACGTTCTTTGGACGTGGCATTGGAAAATACCGAACGGCGTCATGTTTGGGGCGTCCCTCGCTTACCGTCTGCTCTGAACGAGGACAGGAGGGGAGCGGCGATCAGCTCCTCCACCGAGCCGTCCATCCGTCGCTCTCCGTCGATCACCCACGGCGTCTGTGGAAGCTCCCGCGAAAACTTATTATACCGACCTGCAGAGAAGATCAGAAGTTTGCGGTCGGTAAGATTACTGACATTAATGCTTTTATTCAGCGAGGACGCGTTGAATTAATCTAAAGCGAGAGAAAAGACATTTATAACTGTCCAAAACAAATAAAAGCCATTCTTTTGAACTTTCTATTCATCAAAGTATGCTAAAAAAAAAAAACTATGTATTATGATAGTGAGCAGCCAATCAGTTTATTAGAATGATTTTTAAAGGATCATATCAAATATTTTAATATAATATTATTTAATATTTATATTATATTAAAATATTTTAATATATTATATTATTTTAATATTTAATATAATATAAAATAATTTAATATCTAGGGCAACTTGTAATAATTTCCAAAATAACTAATATATATATATATATATATATATATATATATATATATATATATATATATATATATATAAAAAATTATATTTTAAAATAGATATTAAAATATTTAATTTAGCTACATGGATACTTCCCAACACTGTATATTATGAAATGTTGATGTAGTTTAAAATAGCTGTTGAATTTATCATAACTCTAGTCTTCAGTGTCACATGATCCTTTAAAAATCATTCTAATAAACTGATTGGCTGCTCACTATTATAATACATAGTTTTTTTTTTTTTTTTAGCATACTTTGAATAGAAAGTTCAAAAGAATGGCATTTATTAATTTTTTTATTTGTTTTGGACAGTTATAAATGTCTTTTCTCTCTCGCTTTAGATTAATATATATATATATATATATATATATATATATATATATATATATATATATATATATATATATATATATATATATATATACACCCACACACCCATAAGTAACTTTTTTTGTCCATACCTGCTATGAAAACGGAGGTGTGGAGACATGTGGTGTCCAGCGCTGTACATCTAGTGTTAGCTTTCTTTGGTGGACACGGGTAATGCCTGCGCACAATGTATCGCACATTAACAGGGATTGGCCGAAAGCTCACTCGCGAGCAGGAGAGCGAAAACCCTCACCTGCTAAACCTCTCTTCAGAGATCTTCTCCAGAGCTTTAACCACGGCCATCCGGGTGAAGATGGACTGAGAGACAAAGAGGAACACTGCTTTCGTATTCGAAATGGTCGCTTTTTGATTTCAGAGGAACGCAAGACCGCAAACACAACACGGGGAAAAGCATACCACTTTGTTTTTGGTGGGTTTGAAACAGTCTGGACAGGTATCGGCTCTGTGCAAAGACAGAAAGACACGTGTGTGTGTGTGTGTTAAACAGGAAGTGACATCATTTGGACTAGTACATTTACACTCATGCATTCGCCAGACGTTTGAATGTAAATCGGCGTAAATGCTCCGTTTTCAAAATTCACTCCACTTTCTATTATTAACAAAAGCATCTCGACCATTTAAACCACAAAAGATTTCACAAGCACTTCCTGTCGCTGGCCTACTTACAAGAAATGACAGTCCTCCTCTGTTTCCGGGTGTATGAAGCCGACGCTCACCTCACAAGGACTCTGTATGTGTATCACAGAGACCGAGAGATTGAATCAGAGGATTTTTCAGAGAGTCAGTGAAGAGACGAAGCACTCACATTGGCCACGACAGCGGCTCCCAGCTCCTGTCCGATCTTTCCCTGTACGGCCCACTTGAAAGCGTCCTTCACCTGGATGACGTCCTCTTTACCCAAACACATGCTCTTCTCTCTGGAAACACAGCATTAAGGGACTTCACGCGGATGCCGCCCCTGCTAGGGATGATGGGAAACGATTGCTGCTAACATACCTGACTTCTTTCTTGATGTGCAACCAGCAGGAATGCTGTGGAAATGTGCAGAGAAACACAAAAATAGGTATTTTAAATTGACACACACACACACACACATTAATCATTTACATCAATCATCAATGATTACATCTGCATTATTTCTATAATTACACATTATATAATAATACATATAGAATCAGTTATTTATTTATATATATATATATATATATATATATATATATATATATATATATATATATATATATTTATATATATATATATATATATATATTTATATATATATAGTGGGTACATTTTTTTACTGTAATTTATTTATTATTCTTCTTTACATTTTTATGCATTTCAAGATGTTACGGTCCTTAACAATATAATTTATTTAAAAATATGAAAAAAAGTCTTGTCTGAATTAGTGTATTCCTTCCATCGTGTATCAATGTGCACATTTATAGTACTTTTCTTTTGGGAACAATTTACTGATTTTATTCATAAAAGCCCTAAAGAGTTACTTACTTAATTTTACAACGTTAAAATATTTAAAATATCTTTTTTGGTCCATAAATCTTGCATCAACTCTGTTACCATATATAATAACACAATATATTATGCAAACAAATAAATAAATATATATGTATATGTATATATATATATATATGTATATGTATATATATATATATATATATATATATATATATATATATATATATATATATATATATATATATATATATATATATATATATATATATATATATATATATATATATATATATATATATATATATATATATATATATATATATATATATATATATATATATATATATATATATATATATACCCATCTATCCATCTAGTGATATTACATATTTATACTTATTGTGAATATAAAATCAGCCCCACTAACAACATAGAAATTTGGGTTGCAAAATGCATAATTTAACTAGTGGTAAAAAAAAAAAAACGTTTTTTATGCATAATGTCTTCAAAATCATTCATAAATGTGTCTGAGAACTGCACATATAGTCGTAATCTGTCTTTGTGGCAATGTTTCTGCCGATTAAAGAATAACAAGACTTTTTCACAAAGCAAAGATGTAATATGAAATATTATATCACTGTATATCACTGAGGACGTCACCTCTCTGACGGACAGCTGAGCGGGAAGAGAAACGGTCAGCACCAGACTGTCAAACTCGTACTGTTGTTCTTTCACGGCATCTGACACCTGCAGGTAATAAAGTCCACAAACCGTGTTCACGGAGCAGCAGAACACAGATGTGTTTTCACCAAAATGAAAACGAAAAAACACACACCTGTTTGGCGAAGGTGGGATCACAGAAGTCCTGCAGGACTCCTAAGCAGACGGGACAAACGTCCGAGTCCGTCCGCTCCGGTGAGAAAGAGTCCTCATCCATCCTCGCGCGTTTACTCCGAGGGCCGTCGTTAGTCTCCTCAACAGAGGCATCGTGGGACGCCTCCTCACTGATGAAGGCCAGAAGCTCCTTGTGCAAGTCCTACAAATGGTAATGTTCGTTATTGACACACACACACACACACATACAGTGATGCAGCTACATCAGGAAACGTCTGGACGCGAGAGACCTGGTAGGGCCGTCTGTAAGCGGAGCTGCTTCCCACGCAGCAGAAGCGCAGAACGCATCTCACACAGCAGCCGGCGCACAGCAGCTTTCTGACGATGGGCCGGTCCTTCTCCTTGAGGGACAGCATGCTACCCAGAAAAAAAGAGAGAGAGAGCGAAGGCAAAATACAGTGATGCATTTCTGTCCTAAATAAGCGTCACCACATTTAAAAATACGACGACACAAATTTTGAATCCGTTCATATAGGATTAAAAAAAAAACTAAGACGCAATCTTACAATTTTTTTATTTATACCTTATGCCGATTAGACCCTAATTACAAAGACGGTTTCTAATAAAGCTGTTATAAATGTATATTCATACTAAGATACTATTATGTTCAACTTACAATAAATCAACGAGAATCATAGTTTAACGATTTCTGAGCACGCTTCAGGCGAAAAAAAGACTATTCATATCATTAAATATAATGCAATCTGTCCTAAATGAATGTCACAATGTTTACTGATGTGAGGACACACTGGTTTATTCTATGAGTACTTCATATAGGATGTTAAACTGAACACGCATCAGTTTTTAAATAATTATGCCAGCTAAAAACTAATACCTGTTCAATGTTTCCGAGTATTATTAAAATGATTCTGTTGTTAATTACACTAAATGATGTTATAAAGCGTCTAATACACAATATGCCAATTTAATATAACGTGTATTATTATTTCTTTATCTCTAAATGCAATCTGAAAACGATGTATAAAACTTCAAGAGCTAGAAATTGACCTAGCAGGTTTTATTCGTAACGTGACTGATTATTACTGCTTTCATTAAGCACACATTCACATCTGATGATGCTTTGGTTATAATGCGCGCGTTTAGGACATAAAGAGAAAGCTGAAAGCTCGGAGACGGATCGAAAAAGCAGTTTGGATTGTGACCAACAAAGTCATCAAAGCTACATCAGATCACCGCACGATGCATACATTATTATGAGAAAAACACGAACTGCAGCTGTGTTACTGAGCCAGCGTTCAGATCTCGTGCAGCTTACCTTCACCGGGTCGCTTCAGGTCTTCACTCAAAGCTCAGGGGAAGACGGAGAAGCGACTGACACATGCGTTTACGAACACAAACGTTCACTTTCACAAACTTTATATTGAACCAATTTTATACTAACGCACAGAAACCGTGTCATACATTTTTAATCGTGTGACACAACACACTCAGGCATGCGTGTGTAATCGGGCGTTCTTGACCCACTAATAAAATATTTTCTTACGCTGAAACTGCATTTTCGTTTGGCGCGTTTTAAGACAGCCCTAAACGTCATCCTCACGCGCCGCGCTGTCACGCTCGGGGTCCTTTCTCTGTTCACGTCGCGACCGGTGGATCTGGAAGGTTCTGCTTGGGACATCCGAGCCGAGCGTTATCTGAACCCATCCGAACCTCGCAGGCGGCCTAGAGAGACCGGACAGCGTCCATCTCCGTCTGTGATTCCCGAGGAACGAAACCGCATCAATATTAGCCGTCATGCCTGAAGCCTTAGCGGCTGCGAACGGGTCCAAAAACAAAGGAGGCGCGTATGTGGACCGGGACAAACCCGCCCAGATCCGCTTCAGCAACATCAGCGCGGGGAAAGGTGAGAGAAAGAGTCTGATATTCAGACGAACGCTTCTGAGAAACACTCGCAGGGTGTTTGTTTTAGTGTATTTCTGCAGCCCGTGGCATATAGTGGTGGCGCGAGTCAATAAAAGACCCGTACCGTTATAAACGTGACAGTGTCTGCATACATGGCTTTATTCTGCAAATATGGCAGCGTTTAAAAGCGTTGAATGATGAATATGAAGCTGCGACTAGTTCCTCATAATCACAATGAACACTCACTTGCGTCCTTATAAGGCGTGGTCTTCTTTATGACATACACAGTCATGAACACAAAAAGCTTAAAATCTTGCAAATATTAATGTGAAGTCTTATAAATATTTTAGTAAAAAATGATCACAAGTTTCGCTCATTAACCTAGAAAGCATTAACATACATAGTATTAACATCCACTAACATAGAAAGTATTGCTTCTATAAAAAAAAATTCTGAAAACTTTTAAGGCATTACATGTTTAATGTCCTCAATAGTTCATATTAATTTCAGGGTTTTTTTTATTTTAGTGTCTTCAGAAGTTAAATTATATTCAAATTAATTTCATGTTTAAAAAAACAAATAATTTGTATATATATGTGTATATATATGTGTATGTATGTGTGTGTGTGTGTGTGTGTGTGTGTGTGTGTGTGGCAGCGAGTGTAATGAATTACAACTGATTCTTCTTTTTGTTTGACAGCTGTCGCAGATGCCATCAGAACAAGTTTGGGCCCTAAGGGCATGGATAAAATGGTTTGTTTTTACGATTTCCTGATATAAATCTTTATTTATGAAAATGCATTGCTCTATTTGACGCGGTCGTATATCAGTGACTGTGTATTTTCAGTGCACTGAACAAATGTATTTGTTTTCTGTAGATTCAGGATGGAAAGGGAGACGTCACCATCACTAACGACGGAGCCACAATCCTCAAACAGATGCAGGTGCTGCATCCTGCGGCCAAAATGGTAAACGATTAACCTTTCGCAGTAAATAAATGTTCTGAATACTATGTCGTGGCTACATTATTAATACGTGAAAGGCAGGCGTCGACAATGAGAGCGCTGCAGCACATCAAGACTCTGAATTGAATCAGATTGTGAGATTTCAAAAGATTCCCAGCCCTAGTGGATGTCTGGAGTATTATGGGATGTTTGTTTGTGTGTGTTTCAGATGGTGGAGCTGTCTAAAGCTCAGGATATCGAGGCTGGCGACGGCACTACGTCAGTGGTGGTGATTGCTGGAGCTCTTCTTGATGCCTGTGCTAAACTGCTACAGAAAGGTAAGCTTGAGTTGCGTTAAATCTTTATACAGCATGCAACAATTTAGTTATGAGCTGGACTTTAAAGGGTTAAAAGTTTCTCAAATGTATTTCTGTCATCAGTTACTCACCCTCCAATTATTTCAAACATTTAAGGGTTTCGTCTGTTGAACACCCAAGCAGACCATTTGAAGAATGTTGGTAATCACTTGACGGCAGCCATTGACTTCCATGGTGGGGTTTTTCTGTACTATGGAAGTTAATGGCTACTGTTTGGTTCCCAGTGTTCTTTGTGTTAAGCAGATAAAGAAGCAACTTAAATAGCTCACCCAAAAATGAAAATTCTGTCATCATTTAGTCAACCTCAGGTACTTCCAAATCGGTCTCGTATGTCTTTGTTCTGCCGATATTTTGTGATGAGTTTGTAACCAAGCTGTTTTGGGTCACCATAGTAGGGAAAAAACCACGGAAGTCAATGGTGAAAATGCCTGATACCGGTATCACCACAGTGCTGCTCTTTCTTTCGGGTTTAAATGGCCTGTAAGCGCCGCTTTTGTTTTTCTTTCACTTTTACATTCGTAGCAATTCACCAACAAGCTTTTCGCTTTACTTTGCTTTGAAATAGCCTAGTTCACAAAAAGGACCGTGCGCATTTTACTTTCATTTTTTACGGTAAGTCAATATCAATAGCTTGAATTCATACAGCGTGGAACTTTTATTAACAGAACAAATAAAAATGCCTAATAAATCTGATCAGTGCGCGTCTGTCGTTCGTTCGATGAGCTGCATTGAGTAACCACGTCCAGTTTTAATCGTCTCTTCTCTCACTTAATTAAACGATTTTGATTATTATAAAATGTCTATCGCAGCAAGCCTACAGTGAACAGATCTTTCGCAGCCATTTAGCGTTGGGACACTTATGATTCTTTATACGTCACGGTTATGTTTATTTATGACAACAAATTCATCCGGATCTTACCGCTCTGCTTCTCCTGCCAGGAATCCACCCGACCATCATTTCCGAGTCCTTCCAGAAGGCGGTGGATAAAGGTGTGGAGATCCTGATGTCCATCAGTCAGCCGGTGCAGCTCAGCGACCGAGAGACTCTTCTGAACAGCGCCACCACCTCGCTCTGCTCAAAGGTGGTGTCCCAGTACTCCAGCCTCCTCGCGCCCATGAGCGTCGACGCCGTCATGAAGGTCATCGACCCCACCACCGCCACCAGCGTCGATCTCCGCGACATCCGCATCGTCAAGAAGCTCGGGTGAGAGTTTAAATAGCGCTCCGCCAGACGCCGCATCGACGTTTCTCTTTGCAGAAGCAGATTCATTGCTGCGTTTGTGTTTGCAGAGGGACCATTGACGACTGCGAGCTGGTGGACGGTCTGGTGTTGACTCAGAGGGTGGTGAACAGCGGAGTGTCCCGTGTGGAGAAGGCCAAAATCGGCCTCATCCAGTTCTGCCTGTCCCCTCCCAAAACTGATGTACGTGATCTTCCTTCAAACCGACATATAAAAGCAGCCGCTAGTGTTGTAGTCATCGTGTTAATGGGTTTGTGTCATGCTTCTGTCGGGACAGATGGACAATCAGATTGTAGTGTCGGACTACGCTCAGATGGACCGCGTGCTCCGTGAGGAGAGAGCTTACATCCTCAATCTGGTCAAACAGATTAAGAAAGCCGGCTGCACTGTGCTGCTCATCCAGAAATCCATCCTTAGGTACAAAACGCCGTCACACTGTCAAAAGATTAAGTTAAATATAAGCTCATTTGTATGTTAAAGCATGTAATATGAAATGTATCGGGCATCTGTCAGAGGTTCACGTGGTATTTGTGATTGCTCCTCTCTTTCAGAGATGCTCTAAGTGATCTGGCCCTTCACTTCCTGAATAAGATGAAGATCATGGTGGTCAAGGACATTGAGAGGGAGGACATCGAATTCATCTGTAAGGTACGATCAGCGGATCCAGCACAAAACTATTAAATCGTTTTTTAATGATGCTTGTGAGTGTTAAGTTCATCTGCCGTCTAATACTAATACTGTCGCACCTAACAAGTCTTTTTCGTCTGTCCCATCAGACTATAGGCACCAAACCTATAGCTCATATTGAACAGTTCACTCCAGAGATGCTGGGAACAGCAGAGCTGGCAGAAGAGGTTAACCTGGACGGATCTGGCAAACTAGTGAAGGTAACCTACATTTTAAAACCCTAATGCATCTGCATGCATCTCCAGCGTGTTTTCTTTTTCTCCTGCATGCAGGATGTGGAACTTAATTTACGAATTGATATTTGCTGGAGCTTTTACTTCACTCCAGATGCAGAGATGCATGGAGGTTTATTCTGTCCGTGCTTTGATTTGTGTTTGTAGATCACAGGATGCGTAAATCCAGGAAAGACGGTCAGTATTGTCGTCCGTGGTTCCAACAAACTGGTGATTGAGGAGGCAGAGCGATCCATCCACGACGCCCTCTGCGTCATCCGCTGTCTGGTCAAGAAGAGGTAACAAAGATCTCAAGAGACTGCAGTGATTTTATGGATTTCTCAACCAAAAATAATTGTTTGATATTTGACTGTTGTATTAAAGCAATAGTTAACCCCCAAAATGACTCACCCTCAGGTCGTTCAATAGATGAGTGGGGTTTTTTGCAGAAATGTACAGAAACTTACTCACCAGTGAATCCTCTGCAGTGAATGGGTGCCGGCAGAATAAGAGTCTGAACAGCAGATGAGAACATCGCAATAATCCAAACCACTCCGGTTAATGTCTTGTGAAGCAACATTTTTTTGGAAGAAACGGATACTTTAAACTTACGATTCCAGCTAAAACATGTTTTCTCTAGTGGAAAAAATCTGAATCAGGAGAAACACACGCATTGTTTACAAGACAAAACGGTTCTAAACAAATATGTGTAGTTATTGATGTGAGAGGACAGGTTTTTTTTTTTACTGAAGGAAGCATTGCTACTGATTATGAACTGGTGTTTTGGCCAAAAGAGATGGTTTGAGTTCAAACTTAATTGATCGACTGCAGTGGTGTGGATTAGTGTGGTGTTTTTAGCGGCCGTTATGACGGCACCCATTCACCGCACAGGATCCATTGGCGAGCAAGGGATGGAGTGGTAAATTTCTCGATCTTTTGGTGGCCATTTTTAGCGAGTAGAAGCTGTTTTCTAACCGCTCCTCTTCCTGTGCAGGGCTCTGATCGCCGGCGGCGGCGCCCCAGAGATTGAGCTGGCGCTGAGGTTGGCAGAATATGCCCGCAGCCTGGGCGGCATGGAGGCATACTGCGTGCGTGCTTACGCCGATGCCCTCGAGATCATTCCCTCGACCCTGGCTGAGAACGCTGGTCTTAATCCCATCTCCACGGTCACGGAGCTGCGCAACAGACACGCACAGGGAGAGAAGACGGCCGGGATTAACGTCCGCAAGGTGAGGCTTTCAGCCAGTACTTCTCAATAGCGCAGCCTACTGACAAAACCCTGAGCGTTTAACGTGTCTTTTTGGACTCTCAGGGTGGGATCTCTAACATCCTGGAGGAGCTGGTAGTTCAGCCTCTGCTGGTCTCCATCAGCGCTCTGACCCTCGCCACCGAAACGGTCCGCAGCATCCTCAAGATCGACGATCTCGTGAGTGATTTGCTACATCTAAAGACGCTAAAATTAGCACTGATGCTAACTGCAAATGCACAAGCGTTAATGACTCATCTCTTCTGCAGGTGAACACGCGATAAAGTGAATGTGATTAGTGAAGGAAGATCCAACCCCACGCTAGCACCCCGATAAGACCAACTGATCTGTCGCCGTCTGTCGCTGTTACCTGGAGTAATTTAATAAAACTTTTTTTTTTGACACGTTAACTCTCGTCTCTTGTTGTTATTTAGCTTTGGTATACGTGCTCCGTATAGCAGTTTATTTACACGGTGGCTGTCGTGGTCAGTGTACCACTGCCTGTCAGTAAGTTTAATCTTGTTAGCTAATCTTCTTATCTGATCAGAGACAGGACTCTGCTGTAAGGCCCCGAGAAAGTCTGAAATCAAGATCTGACGATTTGCACTTGTGATCAACCTTGCGAGTTAAAACCCAGTTTAGTTTAAAGAAGTTTAGTTAAAAATAATTTGGTACTGTACCAGGCTTGAGGACTGCATGTAATACAACGCTACAATTTGTTTTAACATGGAAAAAATTATTCTTTGTGATTATAATTTCATTGCATTTTGTTTTATTTGTTGTTAATTTTAAGTTACTTTTCCACAGCCATGCCATATGATTTCTTGGTTTCTAATTTAAATAGACATACGATTCATTTTAATGGAGGGGAAGCAGAATGCCATGCAAATGTTTTAGGACATAACCAATTATGTTTTGGTAATTGATTTTTTTTCTTTTGTTTCTTTATAATGAATTACTTTATAACTACAATCAATATGGACATAATTGACATTATCTGATCTCAATTACAGATTGAGTAGTCAATACCTTTTGAGGTACAACAGGCCTGAATTAATATATATATATATATATATATATATATATATATATATATATATATATATATATATATATATATATATATATATATATATAATGTATGTATATATATATATATATATATATATATATATATATATATATATATGTATGTATGTATGTGTATATGTATATGTAATTGTCACTCTGGAGCACAAAACCAGTCATAAGTTGCAGGCGTATTTGAAGCAATAAAAAAAAATGCACGGCATGGATCAAAATTATTCATTTTTCTTTTATGAATAAACCATTAGGATATTAGGCCTAAGTCAAGAACATGTTCCATGAAGATATTTTGTAAGTTTTCCACCGTAAAAATATCAAAGCTTAAGTTCTGATTAGTAATATACATTGCTTAAGACTTCATTTGAACAACTTTAAATGATCTCAATATTTAGATTTTTTTTTTTTTTTGCTCTCGTAGATCCCATGTTGTATCTCGACCCTATCCTAACAAACCATACATCAACGGAAAGCGCATTTATTTTATTTTATATACGTTTAATTCCAAATTTCGAAATATTGTCCCTTATGACATATTTTATTGTGGCCATTGTGTTTTAAACTACCTAGATTCACATTTTGAGTCAATTTGGACATCTATTAGTACAGTCCTCAAGAGAAACGCCATCATCTCTTTATGTAAAAAACGTAAAACAACATTTCCCTCAGAAATAAACCGTTGGAGACGGTTTTATACGTGCGCGCTCCCGCGACTGAACGTCACCGCGGCTACAGACGCTACGCGGTCGTCAAGGAGACGCCCACCTGTTACAGTCAAACAGCGGTCATTCATTCATTTGAATCTAGCAGCAGCGGTCCGGAGATAGAGACGGATATGAAGAAGTCTCACCGCACTAATGTCCTGGTGATGTCCTGTCTGAAGACTCCGGTGGACCCGCACACTAAAGTCCCGTTAGCTCAGTACGAGAGGGAGAGATCGCTGCCTGCGCTCACGGACAACAGGCACTATGAGAAAGAGGTGACAAAGAGCCAATGAACTGCTTTTCTAACCCTTTAAATCCTTTTTAAGATTGCTGATAGTTTTGCACTTTTGCATGCCATGTGGGGGCGTGTTATAAAGAAAAAAAATCCAAGTTTTCAGAGCTTTGCGTACGTTGTTTGTGCTTAAATGTGATTTTAAAAATACAATAGTAGCGTACACTAGAGTTGGTTAAACAGCTCACTAATGACGAACAGATTAACCTATTAAACTAAAAATTTCAGTAGGCATGCCGTCCAAATCTTGAGGTAAATCAATAGGCTTCTGTGGCCGTTGTTATGATTTGCAATTAAGTGGGTATGCTAAATATGTCTAAGTTGCCCTAAAAGGTTCAAATTGTTCATCCATTTGCAAAACGCGCAATACATGCGCTATTTAGATCTTTAGACGTGTGTAATATAGTGTTGGTTTCGTGTCGAGTGCAGTGAAGAACCGTGAGAGGATCTCCTGTATGAATGAAGAACACAATCTGCCATCTGGCCTTAAAGCTGGCAGACCTGCAGATTAACAGCTTACACACAGAGAGACTCATCTTGTTACACACACAACTACTGACCGCGCACAACTGTTTTCCAGGCAGAAATTTCACACAAAAAAAGAGTGTGACGTATGAAAGCACTGGGCTTTTAATCAACGGTGCTTGATTTCACCACATAAACAGAGTTTATTTTGGTCAATCGAAGCATTAAGATCTAAAGGGATTGATTGACTGATTGAGTAACTATGGATTTGAGTTAAAATGTTGTCATTGTGTGTATCTTCATTAGATGGAGTATGACTCTGGATCCGAGCTGGCGACCGACGAACCTCCTGCTAAAGACAGCAATGCGCTGCTGATCAAAGATTATCGCGTGACGGGCGATCACATCGATCTCAGGGAGTTCTACTTCTCAAACCAAGAGTACTACCGTAAACTAGAGCAGCTGAAGAAGGCTCACCTCCAAACAATGGCCGAACTCGAACTCATGTATCGCAAGAAACTGGACCTCAAGGGGGTGAGCGCTGCGGACAACACCGATCGGACCAATCTGTGAGTTCATACATAAAAATCTTAACATTTATTGTAAGTTTTTTTGCTTTTATGAACGGAAACGATTCTAGGTATACACTGCTGCTCAAAAGTCTGTGAAAGATGTCTCTTATTTTCACCAAGGAAACAGATCAAAATGACAGTGTTGTCAAATATCAATGCAATTCAAAGTACAGTTTATTCCTCTGAATTTTTACTTTTAGTTTTCAGTATCATTTGATCCTTAAAAATCTGAAAGAAAAGAAACATTTTGTGGAAACTGTGATACATTTTTTCAGGATTCTGCAAATAGAAACTTGTTTAAGTTGAATTTGTTTAAAATATAAATATTTTTTACATTATTAATATCTTTACTGTTACTTTTTGATCAATGCAATGCATCCTTGCTAAATACAATATTTATTATTTAATTTTTAATTTAAATCTTACTAACTCCAAACCTATAAACAAGTGTATAGTGCATAAAACTTCTTAAATTTAAAAAATAAAGTTTTAACATAATTTTTGTTAAATAGTTCACCACAAGGAAGGAGTCCAGTGATAGCCAGCAATCTGAAAAAAGCCCGGTCTGCTCTGGAGCTGCGGCGAACTTCAGATCTTTCTGACTTGTCTGATGAAGAGTGCAATGCTGACAATGGCAACACCGAGAAAGGCCTTCAAATCTCGCCCAAAGAGCACATCAAGAACATGTGGAAAGACTTCAGCGTGCATAAGCTTTCTCCACCTCGATGGGACCGGATTTCGTCTTCACTGCAGAGCTTGCCTGCCGACTGCCAGGCTGCTAGCAAACTCAAGGGCAGGGCCAAAGGTCAACGGCTAAAAAAACACAAGCAAGTGGTAGACGAGGTTTGGCAGCCGAGGGTAACGGTACCCAAGCCTTTCCGGATGACCCTCCGTGAGGCGGAACGCCGCAAGAAAGGCATAAAATCGCGCTCGGAGATGGAGCAAGAGAACGCGGATCTCCGGCGCCAGGTGGAGGAGCTCACCGAGTGCCACAGGAAATTCCGAGCCAGTCCGGCGCCTGCTCACGTGCGCCTCCCGCTGTACGAGGAGCTGCAGGAGCGCGACGAGGAGCGCCGGCGGCTTCATCGCGACTTAGAGCAGCAGCGCCTCCACACCTTTCAAAGACCCTTCAGCTTCCTGGAGCGCGAACGGCTGAAGAAAGAGCAGAAGGAGGCCAAGCTCCACGAGCAAATGCTCAGACACGACCGAGAGGAAGAGGAGAGGAAGAAATGCCCTTTCAAGGCCAAACCCGTCCCGCGGGCGGTGAAGGAGGCCGCGTCGGGCGAGCAGCAGAAGGAGGAGGAGCTCTACAGGGCCATCAAGATGCAGATGCGGGCGAGAGAGCTGCTCCACAGCGCCTCCATGCCTCCTAGCATGCTCGCGAGGCAGCTCAGCGAGAAGCAGGTGAGCAAAGCCGCGGCCCAGGATGAAGAGCAAACGCACAGACCCAAAATCAACGCCGAAGTTCCAGACTTCGACGGCAGCTACAGGAGGTTTCGGAAGCAGCTGGCGAAGCACAAAGAAGTGAGACCCGCCACGGCGTGCGAACCCTTCCAGCTGCGCACCGCTAATATCGCCTCGCGCAAAGAGCGCATCATGGCGGACATCGAAGCAGAGGTAAAGAGCCCAAGACCGTCACGCTGGCCGTTCATGACCCCACCTGCTCTCTCGCCCAGAACGCCCTCGTCATCCCTCTGCTCCTCTCTGTCTGGAAGTCAGGAATGCTTGTCAGCTAAAATCACAGATGCAGCCAAGAAACGGCAGGAAGCTGTGAGGTAACTGTGATGCCCAGCCCTGGTTGAAACCCTCACCCTTCTAGAACTCTCTGTGTCTCCAGGAATGTGGCTTTCCCTGCCAATGTGTGTCTCCCAATATCAACAGTAGAAGACTTCCCTGGGAATGCTGTCAAAGCTTTTCAATCCTCTTGCTGCCTTCAAGTCCTTGGGCGAGTTTCAAGTCATTTCAATCAAAATGAAATGGAAGTAAATTCAGATTTATTACTCCTAATCACTCCCTGACAAAGAATGGTATTGGCTCTAACACAAAGGCTGAATTAAAAATAGCAAATGACACTCTTATATAGTTTCCAAAAGAGGTTTTTGGAAGTGATGCCAAAAATGGTAAAACTCAACTTATTAACTCTGGGGGAGATGGTGAATGAGCCTGTTTCCACAAAAAAGTGGAGCGCTCCTTTAAAGATCCATTTTGTGTAATGGTAAGGTTCTAAGGATTCTTAATGGAACCAACAATGGCAATACATTTTTAAAAAACGTTGCTTATTACTCTAACTAAAGTGTGCAAAAGTTAGGTTCCAAAAAGTAAAAAAACCATTAATTGTCTCTATGAGGCAGCCGTATTCATAATCCAGATAAATATTTCGTAACAAGCTTTAGTGCTGTTCATCATAAATCCCCAAAATATATGCAAATAAAATGTAAAGTGCACATTTGCAATAAAAACACAATTATGACCTACATCCGCATGCTCTTACACTTTAATTGACACCCCAAGTTGAAAATCTGGCCGCTAGAAATATGTTTTTGTAGCACCGATGTGCGTTTATTAAAAAAATGTGTTAATTGTGACATGACTTGAAGGCAGCGCCTGTCCATTGATCTCGAACCCTGTCCCCGCTGGCTCACCGTAGCATCATTCCATTAGAGACTTCACAAAGTTAAGTTCTGACCGCTCTTTACTCCTACGAGTAGAAAAGTTCTTGAGCAGAGAAAGCGGGCAGAAGAAGAGGAGGAGAAATGGAAGGAGAAGCAAAAACAGAGAGAGAAGAGACTACAAAGAGTGATCACAAAGCGAGCCCAGGCGAACGACCCGCACGTGACCCTGGCCCAGACATGCCCGTCCAAACTAAAAGAGTTCAGGTAAAGCTTGTCATACGCTGCTCTTCGTTTTCCTCAAACAACACTTTTAAAAGTAAAGGTTCTTCATTGCATCAAATAGCATGCATGGAACCTTACCGTTCCACAAAAACGTTCTTAGATTATTATTATTATTATTATTATAAGTGCTCATATGCATATGGGAACAGGAAGCAAGATCTTCAGAGACAAAGAGAGTACCGGGAGGAGATGAGAGAAATCCAGGAAAGAGTGAAGGGAAGACCACTCTTATTGGAACAGGTAGCACAGGTGAATAATATTATTATTATTTAGTTTATTTTATCTCTTTTTTTCTCTATTTATTTCAGAAAAAGAAGGTAAGTAGAGGACGGCATCTCTGCTAGAAATATTCATTGTGATAAAGCCAAGCTCTCTCTTTCTCAGATGAATGCTAAGAGAGCAGCGGAAAAGCTCTACTCCGTAACTTTGCATGGATGTGGTCTGAGCGAGTCCTTTATCAGCAGCAAAGCCCCTAAAGACTCGAAACACGGACAGACTCCAAGCCCCACCCGCTCTGGCAGCCAAACTCCACCCACATACAGGTATGTACGTACGGTCTGGGGCTGTATAAGGTCTATGTTCTGTCATACATTGTAGAAGTGTGTTAAAAGAAAGGTCTCAAGTCTCCAAGTTGTTTTCATTCCTTCTTTTATATTACAAACAGGAATGAAGATCATGAGGAACTACCAGATCTGCAGGATTCTCTTCTCGATGACTATGCAGATGATTATGAAGAGTATGACCAAGAAATGGAGGCAGAACACATGGACAGGGATGAGGACGACAGATACGATGAAGAAAAGGGCTACGACGAAGGACACTCGTATCATGACAAGCTGGATTTTGATGATGATGATGATGATGATGATGATGATGATGAACAGGACGAGCGTTATAAAGATGATGACTTCAGCAGTAAGCACAGCCAGAGCAGCAGGGGTAGCGAAAGTAAAAACAGTCACCATAGCGACAGGAGCAGAACAGGTAGTGTTAATTAGCTGACGAAAGTGATCGTTAGCTTTATTCTGCATGTTTAATTTGTTTTTAAACCAAGCAAACCTCGGTAGCAAATTGTTGTATATATGCGTGTGAGAGAGACTCTCACTAACCTTATTAAAGGGATAGTTCACCTAAAAATTAAAAAAAACATCCTTTACTGCTGAAAACAAAAGATGTTTTGAAGAATGTAGATAACCAAACAGTTTCTGGTCCCCGTTGACCATAGTAGGTTTTTTTTCCCATGTTACCAACAACTGCTTGTTACCCACATTCTTTAAAATATCTTCCACAGAAGAAAGAAACTCGTACAGGTTTGGAAAGGCTTGAGGCTAAATAAATGAATTATGTGTCCATTTAAGGACATGTTCGCATCACATTTCACCGTAAAAAAATATAATACAGAGCACATTAAATCACAAATAAAGTGGGATACAAACACAAACACACATTTCATACACACACACACACACACACACACACACATATATATATATATATATATATATATATATATATATATATATATATATATATATATATATATATTGTTCTAAGAGTAATTGTGAGGAATTACCAGTAATAATAATAATTCTGCAATGAAACTGATCATAATAAGCTTAAAATTTCTTTATGCAAAGTATAATTTCCTTATTTATTTTTGAGGCAGAATGTGACCTGGACATGTTTACATAGCATTCACACAACATAAAATATGGCAACATAAAAAAAAAAAAAATATATATATATATATATATATATATATATGTGTGTGTGGAAATAATTGCCTGTCTACTATAGTATATATTTAACAAAGGGCCAAAAACTCAAATATGTTACACATTAAATCAGCGTTTGCATATGCAACGAGAGAAAATAACTTAATATGTGGAAAATAAACTTTATTATTGCAATTTTTTGGTTTGTCACTTCTTTTCATACTTCGCGAACGTAAATACGAGCATATAAAACATGTTACCCACGAGCCACGGCCTAAAAATACACAGCATGGTCAGTTACTGTTTGTACATCGCAGGCAACATCTCAGTAATTTTCCATGCTCCACGCGGTCCAGCCCACCACACGCTCACGCTGTGATGCAAAACCCGCCTCGTACATGAGACCAAGGGCAAAAGACGCGATGGGAGGGGTCAATCCTAACCGACGGCACCTCTAGCCAATCACACGCGAGCAAGGCTTCCGCGTCGCTCTCTCCGACCAATCAGCGGCAGCAGAGGGCGTGACCGCAGTCCGAATTTTACGCGGCGCTACGGCGTGAAAACTAAACCGAGATGGAATATGCCAGTCTGAACCGGTTTCAACCGGTCTTGCGTGTGATGCATGAGACTACAGAGGAGCTGGGTCACAGTCTCTCGCAGATATCTGCTTCCAAAACAACGGTTTTTCTGCAATAGACAAAAGAATAAACTAACGATTGGTTTGATGCTGTTGTTATAAAACGGAATGACTAGTTAAAGCGAGCTGTGAACCGCCATACAGAGAGACAGATGAACTAACACGAGCTGCTGACTGAAAGAGGACCCGGACTTAATTGCTGAAGACAATAATTAAAAATAACACCGAAATTGTGTGTTCTGGGGTGTTTCCATGCATCGCTCGTTTCGCACTATAGAGACTTTGGCTATACAGTGAGGTAACCAGCTAGTTAGCATTTGAAGTGAACTTGCTAGATGCTCAGATTGTATTTTTAATTCACACGCTATCCGTGTGTAAAATGAGATAAATACGCTAGGCACTTTTTTTATACCTCACGTCTTGATCTTGTTTTGACGCGACGCACGTTTCCAGGACACTTAACCTAGTTGCTGATTCCCAGACCACGTTAGCATTGTTGTTGTTTTTTTCCAGCGAGAAGGAGTATTGGTTAAAACAGGTAAGTTAAAGGGTGTTTGTCGAAACGGTTACCTCATAAATATAATGTACTACGATAATCGAGTTGAATGAAGTGCTAGTTTGCTGACACACTGCTAGTGTCGTTGAGAAACGAAAACGCGGTTTGTTTCTCGTCGCTTCCCGTAACCGCAAGGCGCTCAACTAGAATGTATTGTGGGGCGCTTTTTGAAAAGTTTAATCAGCGTATGTAAAGATCTATCGACTCGAGTGCGTGTTTACTCTACGTTTTTCCAGCTGTAGGAGGAACGCGCGTTTAATGCGCGTTAAACCGCCGTGTTGGCGCTTTTTTATGGAAGCGTTTAACTAGTGAAAGTAGCTGTTGTAACGGTGAACTCAGCAAAACCGTCGCTAAAGGTTGTATTTAAGCGCAATTGCGTGCTTAAGCAATGCGTCTCGCGCACTAAAGTGCACCCACGTGGTTTAAGCCACTGGTTTGGTGTCTGACTTTCAGCATCACAGATCTTTCTGATTAAGCAGCTAGCAAACGGATGGGAGAAATGGTGTCACTATTGATTTTTGATGACTAACTGATGTCTGTCTTGCTGTACAGCTCTATGCCGGCAGATATGACCATGTTGGCGGATCACACAGCACGGCAGTTGCTGGACTTCAGTCAAAAGCTAGACATCAACCTGCTGGACAATGTTGTCAACTCCATGTACTATGATGTGGGATCTCAGGTAAGAGTCGATTTGCAAAGGTTTTGAGGTTTTCGTCTTAATTTGCGTTTTATTGGACAATGCATCAAAGTGGGTTTTCGTTGTGGCTCTTTCAGCAAAGACTGGCGCAGGAAGTTCTCACCAACCTGAAGGACCACCCAGATGCCTGGACCAGAGTGGACACCATACTGGAGTTCTCGCAGAACATGAAGACAAAGGTATTTTAACACCAATGCTCGCTTCTCCGTTTAGTCGATGTGTAGGGGTCCTGCAACTTAATGCCAACCGTGAGCGTGTCCTAAACTGGAGCTCGCTCTTTTTGCAGTACTACGCTCTTCAGATACTGGAGACCGTGATCAAAACACGCTGGAAGATTCTTCCGCGGAATCAGTGTGAAGGTGAGGGACCGCACGACTTGAGTCTGGACATTAGCACGCACTCCACATTTTATATATATATATATATATATATATATATATATATATATATATATATATATATAACACTTCTGTCGCGTGAAATCACGACTCTTAAGAAATAACGGACGCCTCTTTCTTCAGGAATTAAAAAGTACGTCGTTGGGCTGATTATCAAGACTTCCTCTGATCCCAACAGCGTAGAGGTAAATAAAAAGCTTCAAACGTTTACTATTATTTTTTTTACCATTCCTGTTTAATTTAGGTTCTTCTGTAAGCCATTTGTTTTAGTTATTACTTTAAACAAAAGTTGGAGATTTTCATGACGATTCATTTTTTTTTTGCTTTTTTGTTTTCGTTAAATAAACCCTTTTTTTCGTAATTTTACTTAGTTTAATATATTTCCCGTAATTAGGCAGTTTCAGTTGGTTAGAACTTAAACTATTAAATACAATTTCGTTTATTTAAATCAAATAAACAGCTATTTTATTTTATACAGTTCTAATTTTTTTTTTGTGTATTTTTCTTATAATTTTTTTTTATGCAACCAAAAATAGAACCTAATTTTTACAAATAAGCATAAAAATGAACAAGTCATGAAGATAATTGAAAAAAAAAAATCCCCCAACCAAAAACGTAAGTGCTATCTAGTGGTAAAAGTAGGTACTGAAGGCATAATAAACACATTAACCACAAATTTGTGTAAAAAAAATAAATACATTTTTATTAAAGGAATTTTTATTTTTTTTCTAATTAACCATAACCCTGATTAGTAGTAGTTGTATTGCCGAATTCATCAGTGTTGATATTTGTACTCTTACAGAAGGAAGGGGTTTACATAGCAAAGCTCAACATGATCCTTGTGCAGGTGAGTGTGTTTTCGGTAACATCTATAGTCGTGATGTTGCGAGAACGAAGGGCTTGTGGATTTATTGCAGTTGATGTCTTTGCTTGCGTGTAGATTCTGAAGCAGGAGTGGCCGAAGCACTGGCCCACGTTCATCAGTGACATTGTGGGAGCGAGTCGCACCAGCGAGAGCCTGTGTCAGAACAACATGATCATCCTGAAACTCCTCAGCGAGGAGGTGTTTGACTTCTCCAGCGGCCAGATGACTCAGGTCAAAGCCAAGCACCTGAAGGACAGGTACACACGACCTGAAACACGTGACGGTTGCACACTGTGCAGGGTGTGGTTGGCCAAAATAATTGCAGCCATATTTGTTCAACCTATTTTAATTATTATTTCTTTTGCAGTATGTGCAACGAATTTTCTCAAATCTTCCAGCTGTGCCAGTTTGTCATGGTATGCTGCAGACATATTTTTTTTTAATATAATATAATTTAGGTTATTAGGTATGGTTCACCCCAAAAATGTTATTTGCTTTGTTTAAAAAAAAAAAAATAATTCCATTGCTTCACTTGATTAAAACCGCTGATTAAAAACATCACAATAAACAATTTTCCCTTTTTGGGTGAACTATTACTTTATAGGCAGCTTGAATTTATTCATGCGTCTCATTTTTAAACCTGACTTGATGCTCTGTACATCAGGAAAACTCCCAGAATGCCCCTCTGGTCCAAGCCACGTTGGAGACCCTTCTTCGTTTCCTGAACTGGATTCCGCTTGGCTACATATTTGAGACCAAGCTCATCAGCACGCTGGTGTACAAGGTGACGCGACTCGAGGCCTCTAATTGTGGCTCACTTTGATCTGTTGTATTTCGCTCCTCTCACAAAGGCGCACTGTCATTGGTTCGGCTTGCCATTGCGTAAGAAAGAGAGGAAAATCATTGGAGAGCTGGCTGTTCTTTTTGGGCCTCTGCTCAAAGCTTTGTGTCCGAGCTGGCGCTCCAACACTTATAGCCCTTTCACTTTATTCTATTTGTGAAAATCGCTGAGTGTCCTAGTACGTTTATCGTTGGTGTTCTGATTGGTTCCACAGTTTCTGAATGTTCCGATGTTCCGGAACGTTACTCTGAAGTGTCTGACGGAGATCGCAGGTGTCAGTGTCAGTCAGTACGAGGAGCAGTTTGTCAACCTGTTCACTCTCACCATGATGCAGCTCAAACAGGTACACACACACACACACACACACACACTCTCTCTGTCTCTCTCTCTGTCTCTCTCTCTGTCTCTCTCTCTCTCTCTCTCTCTCTCTCTCTCTCTCTCTCTCTCTCTCTCTCTCTCTCTCTCTCTCTCTGTCTCTCTCTCTCTCTCTCTCTGTCTGTCTGTCTGTCTGTCTGTCTGTCTCTCTGTCTGTCTGTCTGTCTGTCTGTCTCTCTCTGTCTCTCTCTCTGTCTGTCTCTCTCTCTGTCTGTCTCTCTCTCTCTGTCTCTCTCTCTGTCTGTCTCTCTCTCTCTCTCTCTCTCTCTGTCTCTCTCTCTCTCTCTCTCTCTGTCTCTCTCTCTCTCTCTCTCTCTCTCTCTCTCTCTCTCTCTCTCTCTCTCTCTCTCTCTCTCTCTCTCTCTCTCTCTCTCTCTCTCTCTCTCTGTCTCTCTCTCTCTCTGTCTCTCTCTCAGTCTCTGTGTCTCTCTCTCTCTCTCTCTCTGTCTCTGTCTGTCTCTCTCTTTTTAATTGAATACTTTTTTTCAGCAATGACAAATGTCCCACACGACTGCTACTTCAAATGGTGATTGCTATTTCAAATAAATGCTTTTCTGTTGAACTTTCTGTTCTTGAAAGAATTCTGAAATAAAATATCATAGTTTTACATAATTAGGTGTTTTAGACTGCTAGTAATGGGACATTTTTCTTGGGCAGATCAAATCAGCATCTTAATGATTTCTGAAGAATCGTGACACTGAAGATTCAGCCTTAATCACGCAAATTACATTTTTTAAAATATTTTTCAATAAATGTTCCTGTAAAAAGGGGCTTTTAAGCTGTAATCATTTTACAATATTGCTTTAAACAAAAAAGAATAAAACAAATCAACGTTGGTGAACATGACGCTTTCAAAAACATTTAAATAAAACTTTTGAATGCTAGTGTGTGACCATATTATTCAAAAATTTGTAGCATGAGAGTAGCTTCCCAAGTATTCCCTTTAAACAACACATGAAATGCTCCATTAAAACTAGTGAAATTTTCCAAACTATAACCCTTATTTACTCAACAGATGCTGCCACTGAACACAAATATCCGTTTGGCGTATTCAAATGGGAGGGACGATGAGCAGAACTTCATCCAGAACCTCAGTCTGTTTCTCTGCACCTTCCTCAAAGAGCACGGACAGCTGATAGAAAAGAGACTGAACCTCAGAGAGACGCTCATGGAGGTACGCGCGCGGTTACATCTACAGAAATAGATGGGGAATCGCACGCAAGCCCCTAATTGTTTGACCTCTGTGCGTTTAGGCTCTGCATTACATGCTGCTGGTGTCCGAGGTGGAGGAGACGGAGATCTTTAAGATCTGTCTGGAGTACTGGAACCACCTGGCCGCTGAGCTCTACAGAGAGAGTCCCTTCTCTACCTCCACCTCTCCGCTGCTCTCCACCAGCCAGCACTTCGACGTCCCGCCCCGCAGACACCTCTACCTGCCTGTGCTCTCCAAGGTGAGTTAGCCAAGCTTACAGCAGCTCTGCCTCTATATTTTATATATATATATATATATATATATATATATATATATATATATATATATATATATATATATATATATATATATATTTTTTATTATTTATTTTTTTTTTTTTTTTTTTTTTTTGTTTGTTTGTTTTACTTTTTTTTTTTTTTTTATTGACATTTTTATTCTGTATAGCTATTCTTGTCCCAAATATAGCTACGTCTTACTGTCCCCAAATTTACTCCTAATTTTTAAGACCTCTTAAAAAACCGCAAGTTCGGTCCCTAGGAACATAGTTCAGTGCAAACGTTTCAGTCGTGCGTTTAGCAAAAAGCTTTTGTTGATGATGCATATTACCTCTTGAAATTTGAGGAAAGTGCAACTGTGGCGTCTCCGTTGTCCGTGACCTGTGGGCTGGTGGCGATTTTAAATAACACATTTTCAAATAATCCAAACGTGCAAGTATCCCGTGGAACTTGGTAAAAAGACAATCCGTTTACCATCTTGTAAGATAATGTTTTCATGGTCTTTTTTTGTTTTGTTTGCTAAACTTGGCAAATGTTGTTCTCGTCCTCCTACTCTTCTGAAATGAATACAGGGAAGCTGCGGAAACTAGCGACCTCTCCTGGGTGGAGATAGTATTAGCATTATGAACTAAAAGCAATCTTTACTTAGCTGACTTTTAAATATCGAAAATGTAATCATCGGAGTCTAATATGATCCGGCGGGCCGTAATAAAAGATACTGCAGGCCGGTTGCCCATCCTTGAGTTAGATGATTATAATTCTAATGTTACGTGAGGACTTTTTTGTCCTTTTTTTTTTAGCTGGACAGAAACTGACTGTGTTCTTCTCAGGTGCGTCTGCTGATGGTGAGCCGCATGGCTAAACCAGAGGAGGTCCTGGTGGTGGAGAACGATCAGGGCGAGGTGGTGAGAGAATTCATGAAGGACACGGACTCCATCAACCTCTACAAGAACATGAGAGAGACTCTGGGTAAGTATCACGGGCTGTTCTCTAACCGAGGGGGAGAAGTAGATGGAGAAAGCTAGAGACTGATGTGTTTCTCCCGTCCAGTCTACTTGACTCATCTGGACTATGCGGATACGGAGCGGATCATGACCGAGAAGCTTCATAATCAGGTGAACGGTACCGAGTGGTCCTGGAGGAACCTGAACACGCTCTGCTGGGCCATCGGCTCCATCAGCGGGGCCATGCATGAAGAGGACGAGAAGAGATTCCTCGTCACCGTCATTAAGGTGTTCATTTATGCATTTGAAGTCAGTCATTAATGCTTGATGTTGCGTACTATAACACAGTATAATGTGATGCTTTTAGCAAGAATGCATACAGTTTCAGTAAAGATTTTTTCAGTATTTCAAGTGAATGCATAGGGTAAAAATATTAAGAAATGAGCAGCATATTAGACTGATTTCTGAAAGTCATGTGAAGAAAACAGCTATATAAGATTGTAATTATTTTTCCCAATAATTTACTGTATTTTAATGAGATTAATGAGCAGAAGAGACTTTTCAAAGGCATTAAAAATATCCAAAAAATAACACACAATTTCTTTTTCTGTCTCAGGACTTGCTGGGTCTGTGTGAACAGAAAAGAGGGAAAGACAACAAGGCCATCATCGCATCCAACATCATGTACATCGTCGGCCAGTACCCACGATTCCTCAGGGCTCACTGGAAGTTCCTCAAGACTGTGGTCAACAAGCTGTTTGAGTTCATGCACGGTGAGGAGCAGATTGTTCATGCGTGTGTGTTTTTTTTTTTTTGTGTAGTATATTAATTGGAAAGTCTTTCTCAGAGACCCATGATGGCGTGCAGGACATGGCCTGCGACACCTTCATCAAGATCGCTCAGAAGTGCAGGAGGCATTTCGTGCAGGTCCAGGTGGGGGAGGTGATGCCCTTCATCGACGAGATCCTCAACAACATCAACACCATCATCTGTGACCTGCAGCCGCAGCAGGTGCACACGTTCTACGAGGCCGTGGGCTACATGATTGGAGCGCAGACAGACCAGGCTGTCCAGGAGCGCCTGATCGAAAAATACATGCTCCTCCCCAACCAAGTGTGGGACAGCATCATCCAGCAGGCCACCAAGGTGAGTACCACTGCTGTTTAGTATTATTGAGATATTGTTATAAATTCAATGCATTAATAAACATTTTTTATTTCATGTTTCTTTTTTGTTTTGCTTTTTAATGTCTGTTGTATTCATATTTACTAATGTATTATGTTTATGTAAAGTGGTGACCAAAATGAATAGAACCCTTCTGTTTTCTCCAGCTAAAAAGTTATAATAATGTAATAATAATGATCAGATCTGTGTGGAGCAAACAAAACTCTCACTGGATTATTACAATTAATAACCAGCTGAATGCTTGGAGACACACTGTAGCAAAAGATAGAAATGACTAAATTAAAAAAAAAAAAAAAATTTACTAGTGAAATACTAGTGTTATTTTGACCACCAATGTTTATACATTACATTTTTATTTTATTTTTATTACAGTTTTAATTTTAGCACACAATGTAAACCATTGTGTGTTGAAGTGTTTTTATCTTTAGATTTTAATTTATTTTTATCAACATTTTTATTGTTTTGGGTTTAGTTAACTATAATACGTCTATATTTGTTTCTGTAGTTTTCAGTGTAACTTATTTTCAGTTTATTAATTTTTTTTTTTGTATATTTTGTAATAATTTTAGTACATCAAGTTAAACTGAATAAAAATGAGAAATGTTCTTCCCAGAATTGAGTTGAGTAATTTTGCTCGATTTTTACTTTTTATGGTTTTATTTAAAATTAGTAACCCATCGTGAAGCATGTAATTAATCGAGCTTTTGTTGTAACGAGCTAAATTGTAATGCTCATAACTTAAGCGTGTGACGTTTCTGTTCGTTCAGAACGTGGACATCTTGAAGGACCCAGAGACGGTGCGTCAACTAGGCAGCATCCTTAAGACCAATGTGAGGGCGTGTAAAGCTGTGGGTCACCCGTTCGTCCTGCAGCTGGGCCGCATTTACCTGGACATGCTCAATGTCTACAAGTGCCTGAGCGAGAACATCTCTTCTGCCATCCAGAGCAACGGTGAGACACGGAGCACGTGACCCACCAGCTACCGTGTAATAACGGCTCGTGGTAAACTCTTCGGTCTTCCTCTGCAGGCGAGATGGTGACCAAGCAGCCTCTGATACGGAGCATGCGGACGGTGAAGAGAGAGACGCTGAAGCTCATCTCCGGATGGGTCAGCCGCTCCAACGACCCACAGATGGTTAGTTCTGGAGTTCCTGGATCAGTCTGCGCTCGTGCTAGAACAGTGGCTCTGGTTTGACGGCAGTACAAAGCATTATTGTTGTCGTTTCTTTAGGTTGGAGAGAACTTTGTTCCACCTTTGCTGGAGGCGGTTCTCATCGACTACCAAAGGAACGTACCGGCAGCTCGAGAACCAGAAGTGCTCAGCACTATGGCGACCATCGTCAACAAACTGGGCTCTCACATAACAGGAGAGATCCCCAAAATATTCGACGCCGTGTTCGAGTGCACCCTTGACATGATCAACAAGGTTCGTCCGTCCTGTCCGTCAGTGCAACTGTTTCCTTTCATATCAGAGTTGTTAGTTTTTCAGAGTCAGCAGAAGTCTAATAAAGTGTAGGGCTGAGCAATCAATCAAGATAGAAGTCACTTGTCAGCGTCTCGGCTCACAGCAAATGCTTCATATGAACTCATGAGTTGCTTCTTATGTACATTTGGGAATGTGAGGTGCACAGATGCTCTTCTCAAAACTGTAACGCGAAGCACTATCTCAACAAGAGGCTTTTCCAGTTCGACTTTCCTGCCAAAACGAAAGCTAAATTGTTCAGTCTTGTGGGTTTTCTTTTTTTTAATAAAAGGAAGAGATCTATGAATGTCAGCATTGCAATTTAACAGGTGTACTGTAAGAGAAATATTTTTTTTAATAGATACATTTTCCTATATGCTTAATGCTTTGTAGTAGTAGTTTTTCTGAAGCGCTTTTGTATTTTACATATTGTTTATTGATATGATTACACTCTCTTTTGACCGAACTGTGCAGCTATACAATCTATACCTTTTTTCTTTTGTGCTTCCTTCCTTCCTAAACGACAATAACAGCTTCCCCCAAAGCATCCAGGCCTTTAATGCTCTTTGTTTTGCCTCCGTCAGAACTTCGAGGAGTTCCCCGAGCACAGGACGCATTTCTTCTACCTGCTGCAAGCGGTCAACTCCCAGTGTTTCCCAGCATTCCTGTCCATCCCACCAGCCCAGTTCAAACTGGTTCTGGACTCCATCATCTGGGCTTTCAAACACACCATGAGGAACGTGGCCGACACAGGTGAGCTTGAACAAAAGCGAAAGCCACTGCGGGGTTCAGAAAGACTGTTCTGGATGGCCGAGTCCTCTGTGACCTGTATTTTTGACGGCACAAATGAAAGCGCTGACTGTGTGTTTGTGTGTCTCCAGGGCTTCAGATCCTGTTCACGATGCTGCAGAACATCGCGCAGGAAGAGGGAGCAGCTCAGAGCTTCTATCAGACCTACTTCTGCGACATCCTGCAGCACATTTTCTCCGTTGTCACGGATACGTCTCATACTGCCGGTCAGTTGCTAGGCAGAGACCGAGTGACATGTTTTGAACGTAATTAATGGAGCCGTTATTTTGAACAAAACCGCTTCACATCAGTCACGCAGTGAATCGGGTCGTTTTCCACCTGAAATAAAATGGGGACAGGAGTTTGGGCAAAGTATGAAGAAAACAGCATTTGTTTTTATAGTTTTTATGGCGTTATTGTTGCGTGCATTTCTTTCTTATTAAACTATAACGTTTAAAGTGTGACGTGTTAATATACACTGATTTGAACTTAAAACATTTTAATGAAGTAATATCGCAGATTGCAGACTCTGAGGTTAAATTCAGTGTGTGATGGATGTTTTGTGGTTCGTGCCGGTCAGGTCTGACGATGCACGCCTCCATCCTCGCCTACATGTTTAACCTGGTGGAAGAAGGCAAAATCAGCATCACCCTGAACGCAGGCACCACGAGCAGCAATCAGGGCTACGTGCAGGAGTACGTGGCCAATCTTCTGAAGACGGCCTTCCCGCACCTGCAAGAGTAAGAGCGGCTTGGAGCGCGAGGATTGTGTGTTCAGCGTGTCATCCGTCGCATGTGTTCATGTTAATGTTGGTTGTGTTGTTTTGTTTTTCTTCAGTGCCCAGGTGAAGGTGTTTGTCACGGGTCTGTTCAGCTTGAATCAGGACATTCCTGCCTTTAAAGAGCACCTCAGGGACTTCCTGGTCCAAATCAAGGTATGACACTTCCCTCTATTGGTTACGTAGACATATATAATATAATATAATATAATATAATATAATATAATGGTATAATATAGTAAAATGCTCTATGCATGGTAAAATATTATACATATTAGAATTGTATTGTTGCTAACATTTTATAGTGAATTTAAAAACAATATAATAGTGAGAATTATATTTATTAAACAACAATTTAAATTAAATATTAGTAGTGTTTTTATTCTAGAATGTAGCTTAACTTATTAGTAATAAAATGCTCTAATAATTATCTTGCAAAATGTTGTTTTAATATTTATGCTATTAATTAAATGTTAACCATTAACAGTAATAAAATGCTCTGACTTGTGCACAATAATTTATTCAAATTAATGGATGTTTTAATTTATCTTTTATATTTAATATTTGTAGTAGTAGTAGTAGTATACACATAATCTTGTGCATTCACATTTAAAATGGATATGGATCTGTTTTTGATTCTGGATAACGTTTCCAACTCTAGCTAACGCTGATTACAAATGAATACATTGTTACAGTCTAACATTAAAAAAATGCTTTTACGTAAAGCTGCTCTCAAAACGATGATAATGCGAAACGCACTGCACAAATGAGTGACTCGACTCGACACGGCGCTGGAGCTGACCCTAATCGCTCACACGGTGTGTTCGCAGGAGTTTGCGGGCGAGGACTCCACGGATCTGTTCCTGGAGGAGAGGGAAGCGGCTCTGCGTCAGGCTCAGGAGGAGAAACACAAGCTCCAGATGTCTGTCCCAGGAATCCTCAACCCTCACGAGCTCCCGGAGGAAATGTGTGAATGAGCACCTGTACAGTTTCACACCCGTGAAGGAAGTGTGTGTGTGTGCGTGAGAGAGTGTGTGTGTGTGTGTGTGTGTGTGTAGGGAAGTAGCAGTCAAATGAGGACAGATAGGAAAATCGATCCAGATGTTGGTTGTTTGTCGACCAAATCCATGCCAATATGTAAATTAAAGACATGTCTGTTATTAGTAACCCGACTCCTCCAAACCCCTTTGGTTTTACATAACAGAGCATTTTATATGAAAGGAATTGTCTATCTCTCGTATATGAGTTCACTGTATATGCTTCAATGTTTCTGTTTGGTATGTTTGCTTTCCTGTTTTCGAAGCACATTACTAATCATTTTAATGTTTTCCCAGCCTCATCTGTTTGTGAATATGTAATATACAGTGTGGTAGGCCAGCGAAGACGGACAGTTACTGC
This sequence comes from Puntigrus tetrazona, assembly GCF_018831695.1. Classification (NCBI taxonomy): domain Eukaryota; kingdom Metazoa; phylum Chordata; class Actinopteri; order Cypriniformes; family Cyprinidae; genus Puntigrus; species Puntigrus tetrazona. Next base: position 26,236,505 of record NC_056699.1, on the reverse strand, counting down.
GCAGGAAGAGATTTGTTTCGAGCTGTGCAGCCGCGAGGCTCGAGAACCACAGCGAGTGAATGTGACTGTTAAGGATCAGTCCTGATGCTGTTCCTACCTTCTTTATTGGGGGTTTGTGTGTGTTTATATATATTTTTTGGATTTGATTGCAGTATATGAGAGAGACGCAAGTCGCTGAGGTTTTTTTTTTTTGTTGTTTTTTTTGGCATAGGGTTGTCATCAAAATGGAAGGGTTTGTTCATATCATCCTATTTGTAAAGCTGTGTATTAGTACTATGGAAGCATAAAGTTGGTTATTTTTACAAAGCATTGCGTGTATGTGTTTTCATTTTAGCCTCTAGAACTATAAAATATATTATACTTATAAATACATAATACTTGAGGATTTTATTAATATTTATAGTCATGTGTTTAGTAAATGAGCACATGACAAATGTCGTAGGTTTCTTATCTGTTTTGCTTAATATTTGTTGAAACTGATAGATATTTTGAATAAAGAGTAAAAAGAATTATTTAACATCTATGTAATAAATGTCTTTAATTCTAAAGACTTTTAATGACCCCAAACTCCTTGAAAATGAGTGTATGTGTATAGATAGACATCATATATCAAGTTTGTGTGATTTATATATATATATATTTTTATATATATATATATATATATATATATATATATTTTATAACACCATATACATTATATATAAATGTGTATCACTACATACACACACATGATCATAATCTAATCTATGACCCATAATTGTGTTGTACTTAATAACTTGGCAATAGCCAAAGATACATTGTATTGGTCAAATTTGTCTTTTTTTCAATGGCAAAAACCATTAGGATATTAAGTAAAAATCGTGATCCATGAAGATATTTTGAACATCTACCATAAATATACCAAAATTCATATTTGTTCAGTCATATGCATTGCTGAAGATTTTTTTTTTAAAGCCTAAAGTCAAAATCTAGCTCCAAAGCATTACTTTATTTGCACCCTTTTGCCTATGATCCTATCTTAACAAACCGTACATCCTCTTAAAGCTTGTCTATTAAGTTTGCGATTCAGATTATGGATGCATTTTACTAAAAAAAATGACCCTTGTGACTTTACAACATCACACGTACACGTGCTCGACTGCGAGAAATCGCGAGATTTCCGAAGAATGGCCGAAAGGGCCGGAAGCGGGCGTAACGAAAACAGCCGATGTGTAACAAACGGTCGCCCCTCCCTCTATCCCTGCCATTTTTCCGAAAAAAGCCGAGCGGCCTGCGGTTCGACGCGACGGAAATAGCCGAGGTCTCCCACAACGTTACCCGCCTGCCCCCGAGCGATGGCGTGGGTTCCCGGGAAGAGCCGAACGCATCCGAAGTCGTCCGACGGAAACGACCGAAGTGTAACTCCCGTCCCTGTTCATCATGGCCGCCGTATGTGCTAGTCTGCACAGTAACGCTCTGCTCGGAGACTGACTCTCCGCTCCTTTAGTGCCTCACATTTACTGTCTCCACCCTCGACATCTCGGCAAACAATCCCGCTCGCATGAGCCCAAACCTCCCTGGTTGTGTTGTCTCACAATAACGAGCCTTCATCAAGCATTTCGTCGGGCCTTAAACACCCCCTTAAAAGACAGAGAGAAAAACAGGCAACAATTTATTTCTCCAATGGTCTGAATACACTTTCCGCCTTTATGAACCATGTGTGAGAACTGCGCCGAGCTGCTGGAGGTGCTCAATGAGAGTAAGTCGACACCATTTTGATTGTTTTCCGTGTGTTTGTTGTGTTTTTGTAGTTGTTTGCAGCAAGTTGTTAGCATGACTGTCCGAGCATGCGGCTCGGTGCCTCGATTCAGCGCAGATTTTCGCTTTTAATATTTCTCCTTTCGCGCTTTTCGCCAACGCGTGCGTTTAAAACGGCGCTCGGGCACCCTTCGGCTGTCATTATTTCTCTTTTGTTTGATTTTTGATATCCGTTTTTATGAACGCGGCGCCAGTTGAACGCGCTAGCCGCTCGTTTCACAATTAAATCGTCAAACGGAGAGCAGCCACAAAATCTGCTGTTTGCTTTGAACAGGAGCGTCAGAAAACGTCTTTGCCTGCGCGCTGACCATCGGCTCGGTCGAATAACGCTCGGAGGCTGATGGGAAGTTGGATTGACATTAGCATTAGCATTAGCCCGGGCAGAAGTGTTTTTGACATTGTCATCCTTCAAAATGCGCGCAGATCAACATCCGATCAGCCTGCGCGATCCGTACTGCAGAGTAAATCTGCTCGAGAGGGTGTTTTGTGAGGGTTAATGCGATCCGACGGTCGGGATGGGAGGTTTTTTTAGCGGTGTTTGGCCTCTGATGGCTGCCGGACGGGAATCGGGACAGTATTTGTGTTTGTGTGCTTTGTTGGGTAGAGAGAGAGTGTAATGCGCTTTCTTTGCTTCTGCACCGATGTCTTGTCGAGACGGTGAGGCATGGTCATAACGTGATGCTTTGATGTGCACCGTTGCGGTGAAGGATCGCCGTGGCTTTTGCGTGAAACTCGACAAAACTGCTCTCGATGTATGTCAGAAGCGTCACATCACAACGGGGAAGTCCGGGAAAAAAACTAACGAGAAGTGCTACACGTTATTATGATTGTGTTTGTGTTTCCATTATAAGACTTACTGTAAATGTTCAAATATTACCATGGTCTCTCTCCCCCCATTAAAAAATATTCAAATGGTCATGTCAGGAACCTTAGTATAATGTTGTACTATATATATATATATATATATATATATATATATATATATATATATATATATATATATATATATAGTGTATATGTGTGTGTGTGTGTGTATATCTGTGTGTGTATATCTGTGTGTGTATATATGTATATGTGTGTGTGTGAGTCTGTGTATGTGTGTGTGTGTATATGTATGTGTGTGTGTATATGTATATGTGTGTGTGTGAGTCTGTGTGTGTCTGTGTATATCTGTGTGTGTATATGTGTGAGTCTGTGTGTGTATATGTATGTATGTATGTGTGTGTGTGTATGTATGTATATGTATACTGTGGCTCTTAATGTTGATTATACGTTGCATTTTAAAGAACTGCCATGAGGAGTCACTGCAAAAATATATTACTGTGTTACCATACCATATAAAACATCATACTACTCAGAAAACACGCTACTGTGGTTGTACGGTTTCAATATCAGGTTTTTAAATACATATACACTGTTGTACTGAATGATTGCCACACCGATATACAACAATATTACGAAACATCTTGTTTGCCTGCAACATCATAGTAACATACTATTAAACAACTTGCTATAGTAGGCTAAAACGACCGCGTCGAAGTCCAAGCAAACATGCTTTGGTGGAAAATGCATTGTGGTAACGAATTATCGGTTTAAATGTTACACCAAGGAATAGCGTACTAATCACGAAGCACATAGCTTGAATGTAAATGTTTTATTTCCATGCGATTTTTGTGCAGGAGCTCGCATTAATAATATATAGAATCACGGGGCAGCAGATTCTGTCGCTCAGCTGGAAGACGATGGTGTTCTGCTCAAACAAGAATCGTGGCTGCCAGCAATTTGGTATTATTTGGTGGCAGCTGATAGGGCTGGGTGGTAAAAGAGCCTGATGCATACTGTAAAAGTATCTGTGTGGTTATCATATCACGTTTATTTTGTAATGTTTAATAATAGCAATTTTTGCATGCACGCATTTAATATTAAACTTCAGCATTTGTGCATGTGTGCATTTGGCCTTCAGGCATGTCTGGTGTCTGTAACCCCCTCGTAGTGAGTGGCAGCCCCATATGTGCATGTGCAGCTTAACATCTGACCCCTCAGACGCTCTGCTGTGTGTAGATAGACGGCAGAACCACCCTTCAGTTGTGTGGGCCGCTTTGACAGTGTTAATCTGACACGGCGGGCTGCGCGTTCGCGCTCAGGAGAGAGCTTAAACGCTGTCTTAAGTGTGTGTGTGTGTGTGTGTGTGTGCGTGTGTGTGCGCGTGTGTGTGCGCGCGCGTGTGTGTGTGTGTGTGCGTGTGCGCGTCTGTGTCAGCAGAAGTCTGTTTATGCACACTCTGTAATTTCACGTTTTCTGAAAGGTCAAAAACAGCCAGACAGTCACTAAACCAGTTGCGCCAGACATCATAAAAAGATACGAATCGCAGGGCATTTTAACCAGATTTGAAAAGTTTCATCGACTTGATGCTACGAAACCATATGCCTTGTTTTTTTTTTCCTGTGAGCCACAAAAGGAGATGTTTTAAAGCGCGTTCAAGCTGTTCTCAACGGTGCAAAGATGCAGCCATTCGAAAAAGAGTAGAAGTAGTCGTTTGATAGCTTTGCTAAAATTCTTCTCTTGTGCACGAGCTCTTCTAAGCTCAGTCCTCGTTCAGTCACAGTTTCCGTCTCGCAAGCAAAAACTGACTTGGTAAAAATTAATCTAGGTTGTTTCTCTCTGAACTTTTGTTTGTTACATGTGAAACGTTAAGACTTATCCATGGTACGTTTTGCCGTTTTTGTAGCACAGCTACAGAACGTTCTTCTTTTCTGTTCCTCAGGACAAATTAGGTTTTTATTTCTCCAAATAAGTCTTAGAACATGACAAAATGGCTGTTTGGTTGAATTATTCCTGTAAATCATTAAGGTCAGACTGTTTTTCTCTTGAAAAGACCCCAATACTGTAATTCAGTCAGTCTGTGTGTGCAGTTTTCCTTTTTTTTTCCTCTTTTTTTTTTTTTTTTTTTTTTCTGTGCCGTGAGACTTTGAGGGATTTTTGGTACTTTTGTGGTTTCAGCTTTGATAACAGATCTTCATATCGCCGCGCCGTCAAACTGTTTCTCAGCCCTTGAACACAATGCCCTGGATTGTTACTGTAGAGCTGTGTGGAAACGGCAGAGGAAAAAAAAAAAAAGACAGGAAAGCCGTTTTGCAGAAAGAAAGAACGAAAATCTCATGTAGGTCAAGGCTAACCAGCTGCTCGAGTGAACTTTACAACCCCAAGGTAGCATTCCCGAGTCCAGCAACTCCCTCGTCACTGTGGAAACCATTAATTGTCCTGTGTGTGTGTGTGTGTGGTTTGTCGGGGTAAGTGGATGCTAAGGTCCTGCAAATTACAGTGTCATGTGATCACCCGTAATGAGCATGCTTAATGTGGTTCCCACATAGTCTTGCTGTGGGAAAAAAAGGATGCCATAACATTTAAGTGAACAAATATGTAAATTTAAACCTTTTTTTTTTTTTTTTTTTTTTTAAAAAAGCAATTTTATTAACTGAAAAAACGATAACATACCAAAAGACTAAAATCTGTCGCATGTTGAGTCAAAGCTCATCCCAAGTAGTTTTTCTCAAGATGAGATTGCAAGGCGCAAAATGTCACCAACATGAAACACCATCATTGTATTCCAACTGTTTATTTAACACACAATCCCTAATCCACGTAACCGATATATATAAAACAAAATAGAAACATGAAACAAAATGTCGCATTGTTTGAAATGGTCAATTATTGGGAAAGTCGGCTGTGCATTAAACAGCATGGTACTGTAAAATGTCTCGTTAGTGATTACAGATTCTCTGGTTTTTTTCATTAACTAGTTTTGACTGGCATTTCTGCAGTCTTTTAAAATTGCACACATTTTTTTCAGCGTGCGAGCACTGTCTTGGACAGGATGTTCATTCTTGACTGTTCTCTGCCAGGTTCTCTTGTTTTCATTTGATGTACCGTGGGTTTGTGTTGTTTTAATTATTAGTCTGTAAAGCCTTCTTTCAGCATTTGTACTTGTGTTTGCTGTGTCCTGTAACACTGATCTGATCCCAGAGAGCTCTAGAATTCTATAGAAGCAGTTGATTAACAGCTTTCTTTCTCTCCTGTGTGTGTGTGTGTGTGTGTGTGTGTGTGTGTGTGTGTCAGTCTCGGATGCAGACAGCTCAGACGGCCTGCAGCTGAAGAAGGAGCATGCCTTAAGAGTCTTCACTTACATCAGCACATGGACACAGAGGTCAGCACTCAGTCATTCACATTTTCCTTCAAACATGCAGTCACTCATTCATTCCTTGATTTGGTTTCTTTGTAGTTGGTTTGTTGATTTGTTCACATCGCAGTTGCTTATTCGTCCAATTAATTGTCCATTTCCTCAGAACTCATTCCCTCATTGACTTCTCGCTGACTCAGATTTTAATTCCTAATGCATTACTCAGTCTTTTTGCCATTCATTCACTCACTGCAATCTGTTGTAGATTCATTCGTTCACTCACTTATGCCGTTGCTTGCAGATTCGTTTGACACATTCATTGATTCCTTTGTCTACTAATTCACCGTATTTATTTATTCATTTATTATGGCTCACTAACTGATTCACCTTGCTGATTTGTTCATTGATTCACTCATTCATTCATTAATTCATTCGTTCTCTGAGACTCACTGACTTGCTCCTTTAATTTTCATTTGCTCACTGATTCATTCTCATTCGCTTGCCCTATTTGCTCATTCGTTCATTCTCATTCATTAACTCACTTATTGGCTTTTTCCATTCATTCTCACTGACTCATTTATTCATACATTCTCATTCTTTCATTGATTCATTCACTGAATTCATTCACTCATTCATTTACTTACCAACTAGCTACTCATTCTACTCATTCATTCTCATTCGCTCACTTACTAACCCACTAATTTAGTACTCATGCACTCACTGATTCACAAACTCACTAATTCATTCATTCTGATTCACTCAGACTCATTCATTAATGCATTCTCACCCATTTACTGATTCACTCACTGATTTATTTATTTATTAATTCTCATTTGCTCATTTGTTTATTCATTCATTCATTCAATATTTTCTAGTCCATCCGGCACCATATTGTTGTTTTCTTTGTATGTATATTTTTGTAATGAATACATTTTTTGTGTTGTTTGGATTGGATTTAAACTGTCAAGTATCTTAAACAGAACTGAGTGTACTGTGGTCTCCTTGGTAGCTAAAATCATTATTGAAGTAGCCAAAATATTTAATAAACAAGCAAATTAGATGCTTGTGAATCATGGGTTGCCGACTGATTCTCTCCGTGTTCGTCTGCAGGCAGTGTCTGTGCTGTTTCAAGGAATACAAACACCTCGAGGTGTTCAGCCAACTGGTTTATGCCCTCATTAACTTGGTCATTGCCCAAGTAACCAACCTTAGGGACCGTCTACGCAGTGGCCATGGCAACACTAGGACTGAGGGGGCGGAGTCTGAATGGGGCTCTGCCCAGCCGCAGCCGTCTCCCAGTGAGGACGAGCCACTGAATGTGGAACGAGACTCGGCTGAAGAGGATGGCGGAGCGGAGGATGGAGATCAGCACAAGAACCAAAATCAGGGAGTCAAACCGGATCCCCAGCCCAAGCTCGGTGAACCCACGGCGGGGGAGAGCGGGAACGAGAGCAGCCTGGACCCGTTTGCCTCCTGGAGCACAGAAGACCAGGAGAAACTGCTGCTGTGCGCTGCCAAGATCTTTCAGATCCAGTTCCCCCTGTACACGGCCTACAAACACAACACACACCCCACTATAGAGGTAATACCCGCTCCTGTAGGAAACGAGGTTCCAGGGTTTTCTGAGGTATTTTGTCGATTGGATTTTGAGATGTTAACATGGTGCAAGATCTACAATTTTTTAAATTATACATTTGTGGATTAAAGGGGTCATGAACTGCCTTTTTATTACTTTGTGGTGCTCTCTGAGGTGCCCTTATAATAAGAAATGTTATAATTTAGAATTAATATGCTATTTTCTGTTCAATTAAAAATAAAATCTTCTAGGCTTTCCTAATGTTAGGACCAGAAGGACACAAACACCTGCTTAGCCGCCTATTATAATTATTAATACTGGCACATTCCACAAACTGTCTTTTTGACAGACTGCCTTTAGTACTGCCTGTTTTTAAACTAACAAGATGGTTTTAATTCCCGAAACTTGGATGGTTGGAAGATGTTTTTAAAATGACTTTTTATGCAGTGCCCGTCCAAAAAAACCCAACGTCTAACACTCTAATATTTAATTGAACGGCTTTTAGTGCTGATTATTGCAATTTATTCGCTTTGCCATCGTTTCGATGAGCTTCTGTCGTGTCACAACATTTATTCCTATTCAGATTTGTATACATTTTTCACCGAGATTATGTATTAGTAATAAGAGAGTCTGACTACGGCGCGATGAACCCTGGCATTGTCATCAGGGAAGAAAGAGTCCATTGATGGAATAACCTGGTCATTCAGTATATTCAGGTAGTCGGCTGACTTCATTCTTTGGGGACATAACATTGCTGAGCGTAGACCTGATCGACTGCAGGAACCCCAGATCGTAGCACCTATTTGTTTAGTTAAATCCAGGTGGTGACGGGCAGATTTCTCGGTTCATGACCTCTAATAGTTCGCAATAAGATCCAGTAGATCCATCCGTCATCCAAGTGAACCAGCTTCAATATGAATCGTATTCATTAATTTGATTTCTCTTCTCTTTTGCTTGACCAAAAATGATGCTTGAAAAAAATCATACAATCATACTTCTGTAGATGTTATTGCTTTTCAGTCATGCGGTTAAGTTTGTTTGCATGTGCAGTTATAATCTGGTTATTGCATAGTCAGACTGACCAAGAAAGAGCGCTACATGGCGTATTTGATGGCTTAAATGCACATCACTCATCACTTTCGTCTTTCAGTGCAAGCGGACAACATCAAGGCCAGTTTTAATAGTAACAAACATGTACTAAACAAAGCTGAGCTACAATAATTTAACATTTTAAAAAGACAAGTCGAGTGCACGTAAAATCTGTTGTCCCTGACTCATTGTTTTCAGCGCTGTGCATTTGTGCCTGTTTTATTGGTAAAACTTTTGTTCTTGAAGCTGCCAGCCTGCCATTTGGTCTCAACAGAAGTAATATACACAGCATAAGCATTAATAACTTCCAGTTAGTGCTTAATTATTGCTGAATGATTTGGAAGAACCGAATAACCTCAACAAAACCTCAAGACAAATATAGACGCTTTATGTTGAAAAGTTGAGTATTTTGTTTAGGTCTTTTCTTTTTTTCTTTTTTTTTTTTTTTTTAATATCCGTTTGTTGTTTTTGTCTTCAGGATATCTCAGCACAAGAGAGCAATATCCTAGGCTCTTTCTGTGATATGAATGTAAGTCTCTCTCACACTCTGTCTCACACACACACACACACACACACACACACACACACATTATGATGGGCTTGATTACACCGTTTAGAGATAATTCATGACCACAATAGATGCTGAGTGGATGAAGCAGGACTAGATTTAACTGTCTGATCACGGCTAGGTGTGTCCTGTGTGTGAAAGCACAAAATGTTCCCTGTTTAGATGTCGGCTAGCGTGATTCATCTGCGCCAATGAATCATCACTGGTCTTAGTAATTAAATACAAACTATTCATGCTCGTAATCTATATAAGGATGTTTTCTGAAGCTCCTTTGAGGTCATAATAAAGACTCGCATCTCGGCAAGCCTGCAAATAGTCTCGCCTGCAACTATTTTGATTCATCTGTTCATTATTTCTCAGTCTTTGCTTGCTTTGTGTGCAAAGTATTAAAAAAAAATATTTTTGCATACATGCTGATTTTATTTCAATAAAAATAAATAGATTATATATTACTATACTATATTATAATGCTGTGAGTATTATGTAATTAAGATATGGTCTTCAGTACTTTGTTTGCTGTATATAATGTTTTATATATGGCATCATATTAATCTGATGTTCATTATTACAGCAATTTAATTAAAAGTGTAAAAATACTTTTTTATAATTGTATAATTAATCAATGTAATTTTGACCGATATTAGATCGCGCATAAGAACAGCTGACTCATGGTCTTTTGTGTTTTATTCATGAAATACAGGCTGAATGAATTTCTGTACAAGGCATTCATAATCTCTGCGTTAATTTGCATAAAAAAAATGTTTTCTGGAGAAGTCATTGTCAGTCTCTCGTGATTGGCCAGTCAGTGAGATCTTCTAAAGCATACATTGAGTAAACACATTTTTAAAAGCTGGTTTTTAAAGTTATGTGATCACGCAAGGGTTTTTTTTGGGCCCTAATTTAGGAAAATGAATTGTGTGTGTGTGTGTGTTTCAGGACGTGGAGGTCCCTCTGCACCTGCTGCGATATGTGTGCATGTTCTGCGGGAAGCACGGCCTCTCTCTGATGAAGGACTGCTTTGAGTTCGGCGCTCCCGACACTCTCCCCTTCCCCATCGCACATGCCTTCATCACCATCGTCTCTAACGTGAGCCAAACAAACCTAGTCAAATAAACCAGAGTCTGACTTGTTAGAGCCGTGGTCAATCAGAGGTGGTTGTTCTGTGTGTGCAGATCAGAATATGGTTGCACATTCCCGCTGTGATGCAGCACATCATCCCTTTTCGCACTTACGTTATCAGGTAAGAACACCTTTCTGAACTGGACCTAGAGCTTCGGAAGCATTGATTGTCAAGTGCAAGTGTTGTTTCATCTAATCGATTGACTGAGAGATGTAAAGAGACGCAGGCTGCTCTTAGAAAGAGCGCTGCTTCTAAGAATCTGCTCTCTGCTGAGTTGCTAGGAAGAGCATCCCTCACCATAGCAACAGTCGCCACGTCTCTCCTCACATGACCTTGGGGGGAGCCAGACGGCTGGCAGGGGAGCTGAGAGAGCGCTGGTCATGTGACTCGAGCCAGACAGGATTAGAGCAGCGCACAGAGAAAGAGAGAGAGAGTGTATTAGTGCATTCACACACAAACCTCAGGGTTTTCTGTATCATATTATGTACATACAGTATATATTTAGACAATATTTACGTTTATATATTTAATTTATTAAATATATATTTAATATATAAACATAATTGTGTATGTGTGTATATATATATATATATATATATATATATATATATATATATATATATATATATATATATATATATATATATATATATATATATACATACACTGTAGACACATTATGTAAACAATTTTTATTTTTGGCACTAATACAAATATACATATATAAATATTAGTCCTCCTAGACAGTAGTCCCACCTCAAATTATTATTCTTATTTATGTATACACATTTTATTTTAATTTTAATTTAAATTTAGATTATATTTACGATGCATTATACATATCAATTTTTCTTTTATGAAATATAATGTTCTTTTACCTTAGCAAAAGGGAATTTGTTAAAACAAAAGAAATAACTCTGGGGAAAATTGGAAATCATACTGCTATTATGTAACATATTACATTTATAGTTTTATCGTTTTTTTTTTTTTTTTAAATATTATTGTAAATGTAATTGTCGAGACACTGAAATGTTTTACTAGCTTTCGTTTGTAGTCCTTTATAAACACAAGCGTTTTCGATGCATATCCTGAGAGGAATTCTTCAGGTTAAGTGTGCTGCTGATTAGAAATCACTTCTAGCTAGTCCCTCACTTTGAAAAAACAAATCTAAATTGCAATTACAGCAATGCTTTTGAGTCGCCAGCCTGTCGTTTTGAAGCGGGCCGCTCCAGGCGGATGACCCCATGTGATCGGTCCCTCCCAGCACGTCTGGTTTAATGTGAATCTCTGGCTATAGGTATCTGTGTAAGTTGTCGGATCAGGAGCTGCGTCAGAGCGCGGCACGAAACATGGCCGATCTGATGTGGAGCACCGTGAAGGAGCCGTTGGACAGCGCGCTGTGTTTTGACCGAGAGAGCTTGGATCTGGCCTTTAAATACTTCATGAGTCCAACGCTCACCATGAGACTGGCCGGCCTGAGCCAGATCACGGTAGGAGACCCAAAACACGAGAACCCTTCTTCCATTGTCTCCAGCCGGTGCTGAACGATCTGTGCTTGTGTTTCTGTAGAATCAGCTGCACACCTTCAATGACGTCTGTAATAACGAGTCCCTGGTGTCTGACACCGAGACGTGAGTGTTACGAGTCCACTGGTATTAGTAGTTCAGTCGGTCTAGACGTGTATTGACAGCTTACTTTCCTCTATCAGGTCGATAGCAAAGGAACTCGCTGACTGGCTCATCAACAACAATGTTGTGGAGCACATATTTGGACCAAATTTGCACATCGAGGTGAGTCCAGTAGACTTTCATTGTGTTTTTGGACGCTGACGAAAGGTTTATTATTTCTGATTGTGCTCGTCTTGTTTTTGCTGTAGATCATTAAACAGTGCCAAGTGATCCTGAACTTCCTGGCAGCTGAGGGCAGGCTGAGCACTCAACATGTGGACTGTATATGGGCCGCTGCTCAGGTACACACACACACACATATCACATGAATTTCATATTTTTTGTATAGCATACATTTCTAAAGATGTGCAGTAAGCTCAGAGCACACTTTAACAATTGATCCCACAACGTTGTAGGATAGTTGTGGTTTTATTTAACAATAACACTTACATTGTGTGCAACCTGAAACATTTTAAAACTTTGAAATGAAGTGTTGGGTCACGCTTTATATTAGGTGGCCTTAACTACTATGTACTTACATCAAAACAAAAAGGTACAGTGTACTTATTGTGCTCATATTGTATGGAGGTGGGATGCAGGTAAGGTTAGAGACAGGTTTGGGGGCATGGCTAGGATAGAGGCTGGATCAAGAGTGTAATTAGATATGTAATTGCAGAAATTATGTAATGTAATTACATATGTATTTTTAAAAACATAAGTACAATATAAAAAATATGTACACAGTGCACATCAAATTATTCATTTTAATGTAAGTACACAGTAATTAAGGCCACCTAAGTGTTTTGGAAGTATTATTATTATTATTATTATTATTATTTATTTTCATTTTCACTTTTATCTGTTATAGCACACTTTTTTATCTGTATATATATATATATATATATATATATATATATATATATATATATATATATATATATATATATATATATATATATATATATATAAAATATTGAAATGTTATGTTAAAACAACTAATTAAATTGACAAGATCAAAATGACATAATAAAATTACTGTCGTGGAAAAACAAAAATCTTGTCAAAATAATAATATAAATATCAAACACTGCAAGCAGTTTTTTTTCCCTGTGGAACCATTACTACATATTCATATTTTATCTCTTAGGTTTGTCCGCTAAAGAGATTTCACTACATTTTTGAACACATACACCTTTTATCTGTTTCACCTTTTGATTCTTCTTCATGTCGTCACACAGTAGTGTTGAACTGGGCTCTGCCTCTTTTGTTTTTAGCTGAAACACTGCAGTCGCTACATCCATGACCTGTTTCCCTCGCTCATAAAGAACCTGGACCCTGTTCCTCTGCGGCACGTGCTCAGTCTGGTGTCAGGGTTACACCCCAGCGCACACACCGAACAGGTACCTCACGCTCGAGCTGCACATCTTAGAACTACGCAGTCACTTCAGTCGTATGGATGACTGCTCTCGCTAACAAGCTTTGAAATAGCTGTACTTTTTCCTGGCTATCCAGCATGCGCTTGTTGAGTTGTTTCTCTGTTTGTGTAGACTCTGTATTTGGCATCCATGCTGATCAAGGCCTTGTGGAATAACGCTCTGGCAGCCAAAACTCAGCTGTCCAAACAGAGCTCCTTCGCCTCCCTGCTCAACACCAACATTCCCATGGGCAATAAGAAAGGTGTGCTGTGTTAAACATTGCTTTGTGAAGAACACGCCAAAGAATTAAGATTGAGGTTTCTTAAAATTTAGTAATTGTTGTATTACGTTTAAATCTGTGAATCTAGAATTATATTTAGTTTTTTTTATTTAGCCATGCATCCAAGTGTACAGAATGTTTTTTTTTGTTTTGGTGCCAATAGTCTAGTGTGCAATGTGCCAACATATGACACCAGTGCGTTATCGGCGAGTCCCGAGTTCAAATTTTCTCCCCCTTTCCTGCCAAAAATAAATCTTAAATCTCACTTGTTGAATTTATTTCTATAAATTTATCCACAGCAGCTCTAAGCTCATGTCGATGAACAACTCGATTCTGATCAGAATTCTGATTCTGATGATTCTGAACCAACCCGTATGTGCAAAAGAACAATATGGGTTTCTAGTATCACAACTAGTCCAATCTAGCCCAATCATGTTCAGGGAGATAAATATTGCGTTAGCGGGGTCACGTCAACTCGCAAAGCTGAAAAAGTTAAAAAATCTGTGACGATAGTGGAAAACTCTGGATTTGGCAACACTTGCGCGGCGCGCCATCACACCGAAGTGAACACAGAGGACATAAAGTAAGCGATTATGTGCCTATGTTTATAGAAGTCAGCGAAATTATGCCCAGGCGATATGAGAAATAAAGACTTTTGAAACGTATGATGCACACATGTTTTGCCTGTGTTTATAGTGTTGTCGCTGCTAAACATCTGACCTGTATCGGATTTAGTACCACGTATGACAGTAGCACAAATCAGAATTGAAAAGATCAGATTCTATGTGATTTGTGCTGTTCATACTGTAATGCCGTGTAAACACAACCTCAGTTTTTGGTTAAAATGTAAGTTTATTAACATTTTTCCACAGGTTCTCCTGCAGGAAGCCCAGAAAGCAGTGACAACAGCGACACGCATCACAGCGGAGGAAGTGACATGGAGATGGACGAGCCAATCATGAGCAGTGGAAAACGAGGGCAGCAGAGGCTGTCGGACACGGAGGTAACGTATTTTCCAAAATGTGATTTGGAAGCGGATGGCGCTCGGGTTTATTCGAGTGTTTTTTTTTTTTGCCGTTCCGCAGGAGTCTCTGCAGGGCAGCTCGGACGAGACGGCCAACAGCGGCGAGGAGGGCAGCAGCAGCGGCCGCAGCGAGGCGTCCAGCAACGAGGCCGGATCCAGCCGAGCCAGCCAATCAGCAGGCAGCCCGGGCAGCGAGCTGCACTCCGACGACATGGCTGACAGCGAGGCCCTGAAGGAAGAGGAGGAGGAGGAGGAGGAGGAAGAGGACGACGACGAGGACGACGAAGATGACGATGAGGACGATGAAGACGACAGGCCTGCCGCCGCCTCCGAGGGCAGCCCTCAGAAAGAAACCAGAGACTCCAGGGAGCCGTCGACATCGGAGCTGCGCAAACGCAAAGCGGGCGAGGCTCTCGGAGAGGTCCAGGGTCCTCCGGAGCGACCCGGGATCCCGCCCGGCATTCCCGGCTCCATCGCCTCCGCCCCCGGACTGTCCAAATCCAAATCCATTCCCTTCACCCCCGAGGCAGCTGCTGCCATGGTAGCCTCGTCTTCCCTTAGGATCCTCGAACCTTGCTCGTCTTCATCCGTGTGCCTGGAGGGAACGTCGGGAGAGCAGGCCGATCCCTCCTCACATTCCCAATCCCAGCAACCACAGCAGGGCGGCACAGAGATGGGCTCCTCGCACGGAGCGTCTGTTTCCCAGGAGCCATCCTGCATGCCTCGACCGGCGGACTTCCTGACGGAGGCCATGGGCAACGAGCTCTTCAACTGCAGGCGTTTTATCAGCCCTCAGCATCACCACCATCATCACCACCACCATCATCACCACCACCACCACCATGATGGGTGAGGCTACCTCTTGTGTGATACTGACGATAGCCCACAGAAAAGGGAAGAGATATTGTTGCTCTTTTATTGAGTGCTCTTAAGAGAGTTCAATCGTTTTGACTGTAGTAACTGATTTGAATGCTGAAAGGAGGATGACAGACAGACAAGGGTTTATGCGAACTTCAATTTAATGGCTTAAATGTTCGTCTGTACCTCACATTGAACTGTGAAGCATCTTCGAGCACTTGAAATATTGTGCATGAAAACGTTATGGTGCTTTATAATGTTTGTGCGCCTTTTGTGGGTCTCGACAATAATGGTATACGCACAATAACGGATTTGGATCTGTCTCGTCTGATCGAGACCCGAGACCTGTGTCTTCTGCTAACCTACTCTCAACTCTAACTCTCACTTTGCACAGTCACATGGTAGAGGACATGCTGAGCGCCGATGACGTGAGCTGCAGCAGTTCCCAAGTCAGCGCCAAATCGGAGAAGAACATGGCGGATTTTGACGGAGAGGAGTCCGGCTGCGAGGAGGAGCTGGTCCAGATCAACTCTCACGCTGAGCTCAGCTCGCACCTGCAGCAGCACCTGCCCAATCTGGCCTCCATATACCACGAACATCTGGTGCAAGGTACATACATGCCTCCTAAGACTGCCGGCACGGTGCTAGGGCATTCCGGGTGGTTTCTAGGGCATTTCTAGGTTTTAAAGGGCACCTATTATGCCCCTTTTTAACAAGATGTAATATTGGATATAGGAGGTATTCTGGATCGAACTGATCCTCTTTGCATATTTACTTACAGCATGAAATGAACATAAATAAACATCAGAAGGTGTTTTATTTGAACTGCAGAAATGCGTCAATACGTCGTGTTTTTCACGTTTACGTCCACCAAAGTTAATCCACTCTCCTGTCTGATTTGTTTGTTGGGCAAGAAGCCGAGTTCAGCATTATGATTGATCAGATCATCTATCAGTCAAGCTCTTTACAACATTTCAGGTGTTCTGTGTAATTACTAGGGCACTGCTACTACTTTTACAGTCCTCTAAGTGTTGTACTGTGGCAATTTGGGTCTTCTGTGTGCTTAGTAGAGCTTTACTAGGTTTCATATGTGGTTAAAGTTGGGATGTTGTTTCTTATTAGGCTGTTCTGATGTCGTTTTTTAGGGTATTCTGAGCTGTTGCTAGGGCATTGCTCTGTTGCTAGGACATTGCTAAAACTCAAATTTAATTTTAAACAGAAGTCAGATAATAGTTTCGCTCTGATGTTGTTCTCCAGGTCCAGCGGTGCACAAACATCAGTACTCTGCGCATGCTGTGACCGACATCAACCTGGACAATGTCTGCAAGAAAGGAAACACCCTTCTGTGGGATCTGGTCCAGGACGACAATGCGGTATGTTAACCTGACAGCAGAAGTGTTTAACATTTTAGATTGTGATTCTCACGTTGATGTGTTTCTGGTGTTGTCTTGCTGACTAGATCCACCTATCAGAAGGCTTGATCAATGAGGCGGAGAAGCTGTTGTGCTCTCTGGTCTGCTGGTTCACTGACCGTCAGATCCGCATGCGATTCATCGAGGGCTGCCTGGAGAACCTCGCCAACCACCGGTGAGACCGCCGCGCGGATGTGAAGTGCCGTAGGAAACTGCTGAAGAGGTTTGGATGGCTTTCAGGCCCAGGTGTTTGATGGTTTCTGCTTGCTTTCATCAGGTCTGTGGTGGTGTCTTTGCGTTTGCTGCCAAAGCTCTTCGGGACGTTCCAGCAGTTCGGCTCCAGCTACGACACGCATTGGATAACCATGTAAGAAACCCCGCCCACCGCTGCTCTCCTTGTGGTTATTAAGTGTATTTGGAGCACTTTACCGATGATTTTGTGTTTCAGGTGGGCGGAAAAGGAGCTGCACATGATGAAGCTCTTTTTTGATGATCTGTTACACTATATCCAGGAAGTGAGAGAGCAGCGCCACAAATTTGCTTTGTAAGTTTGGTGTCTTTACATAAGCATTGCTGTTTAAAATTTTATTTATTTATTTATTTTTTTGAAGCATAATTCTGACCAAGCTTGCATACATTTTTTTTCATCGAAATGTTTTATATTGTGGAATATTATTGCTATTTTAAAAGAAATGTTTCCTTTTTTTTTTGTTTTATAATGTAATTTATTCCTCTTCAAAGCTGATATTTCATCATTTCTCCAATCCTCAGTGTCACATGATGTTTGTTTTTTTATGAATAGAAGAGAAAGGCTGAATGTGTTGCCTGTCGCTTTTGATCAATTTAATGCATCCTTGATGATTAAAAACCTTTTTTCTGAGCTGTGTGAGTGAAGTGCAGAGTTAACCTCCGTCCCGTGTGTCTCAGGTACAGCCACAGTGCGGAGGTGCAGGTGCGTCTGCAGTTCCTCACCTGTGTGTTCTCCACGCTCGGATCACCCGACCACTTCAGTGAGCATCTCTCTTCATCTCTAACACACCGCTGCATGTGAGAATCGCTCTGTATGTAACTGAATATCCTGCCTGTGTGTGTGTTAGGGTTGAGTCTGGAGCAGGTGGACATCCTGTGGCACTGTTTAGTGGAGGACTCTGAGTGTTACGACGACGCACTTCACTGGTTCCTAAACCAGGTCCGCAGTAAAGACCAGCACGCCATGGGCATGGAGACGTACAAACATCTCTTCCTGGAGAAGGTCTGGTATCATCGAAACCTTTATACAGCGTGTGGCGTGAGAATGAATCTTTCATCTGCCGATTTTCTCTCTGTCTCTCTCTCTCTCTCTCTCCGTCTCTCTCTCCGTCTCTCTCTCTCTCTCTCTCTCTCTCTCTCTCTCTCTCTCTCTCTCTCTCTCTCTCTCTCTCTCTCTCTCTCTCTCTCTCTCTCTCTCTCTCTGTCTCTGTCTCTCTTTCTGTCTCTGTCTGTCTCTCTTTCTGTCTCTGTCTGTCTCTCTTTCTGTCTCTGTCTCTCTCTCTGTCTGTCTGTCTCTCTCTCTCTCTCTCTCTCTCTCTCTCTCTCTCTCTCTCTCTGTCTCTCTCTCTCTGTCTCTCTCTCTCTGTCTCTTTCTGTCTCTCTCTCTCTCTCTCTCTCTCTCTCTCTCTCTCTCTGTCTCTGTCTCTCTCTCTCTCTCTCTCTCTCTCTCTCTCTCTCTCTCTCTCTCTCTCTCTCTCTCTCTCTCTCTCTCTCTCTCTCTCTCTCTCTCTCTCTCTCTCTGTCTCTCTCTCTCTCTCTCTCTGTCTCTCTCTCTCTCTGTCTCTCTCTCTCTCTCTCTCTCTCTCTCTCTCTCTCTCTCTCTCTCTCTCTCTCTCTCTCTCTCTCTCTCTCTCTCTCTCTCTCTCTCTCTCTCTCTCTCTCTCTCTCTCTCTCTCTCTCTCTGTCTCTCTCTCTCTCTGTCTCTCTCTCTCTCTGTCTGTCTCTCTCTCTCTCTCTCTCTCTCTCTCTCTCTCTCTCTCTCTCTCTCTCTCTCTCTCTCTCTCTCTGTCTCTCTCTCTCTCTCTCTGTCTCTCTCTCTCTCTCTCTCTCTCTCTGTCTCTCTCTCTCTCTCTGTCTCTCTCTCTCTCTCTCTCTCTCTCTCTCTCTCTCTGTCTCTCTCTCTCTCTCTCTCTCTCTCTCTCTGTCTCTCTCTCTCTCTCTCTCTCTCTCTCTCTCTCTCTCTGTCTTTCTCTCTCTCTCTCTCTCTCTCTCTCTCTCTCTCTCTCTCTCTCTCTCTCTCTCTCTCTCTCTCTCTCTCTCTCTCTCTCTCTCTCTCTCTCTCTCTCTCTCTCTCTCTCTCTCTCTCTCTCTCTCTCTCTCTCTCTCTCTCTCTCTCTCTCTCTCTCTCTCTCTCTCTCTCTCTCTCTCTCTCTCTCTCTCTCTCTCTCTCTCTCTCTCTCTCTCTCTCTCTCTCTCTCTCTCTGTATCTCTCGCTCTCTCAGATGCCTCAGCTGAAGCCGGAGACGATCAGCATGACGGGACTCAATTTGTTTCAGCATCTGTGTAATCTGGCTCGGCTGGCCACCAGCGCCTACGACAGCAGCTCCAACTGCGAGGTTCCCAGCAGCAGGTCTTAAAATCTCGCCGACTTCTCTCGATGCGTTCTCCCTGACCGCTCTCTCTGTGTCTTTCTGTAGCTGTGCGGTATGGATCAGCTTTGGGGGATCGCTCTGAGGGCTCAGTCTGCAGACATCAGCCGCGCTGCCATCCAGTACATCAACTCCTATTACATCAGCGGTTAGTAAACACATAATTCATAACCACTTAACTTACACAATTGTATAACTTTAATCAAAATCACCTGTAGTTTTTATTATGCAGTCGAGATTCAAAGCAGTTTGTCAGGATTAAAGACAGGAGCAGAATAAGTCATTCAAACTTCAAAAATGAGGCAAATCCAAAAGTGCAATAAATTAATTACATTTGTTCGGTAACTGTATAAAGTTCATTCATTATGAAGCAAATTCAATTCAGCTCAAATGAACAGACTTGTCATTATTCAGCTGATGTCAGATCAGTGTTCATTTATATTAGATTAGATTTGATGCAGGAAGAAACATGCAAGACAAATTTTTAAAGGCCTTTAACCTGGAAAGTATCGATTTCGGGGGTTTTTTATGTTATGTTGTAAGCAGGGTTATTATCATTAACTAAAGTTGTTAAAAGCATTTTTTGTGTAAATGAAGCAGAAATCAAAAGTAATATTAGATGGAAAGAGTAAACAAAAATAAATGTTGTTTAGGAAGCCTAAGTAGTAATATTAAAATTATACTAATTGAAAAAAGATAAAAAAGAAAAAAAGATAAAGATAGAGTTTAGTTTAACTTTTTAATTATTTAAAAACGATGTACTAATTATAACAGTGAAATAAGAAATACATTTCAAACTACTAAGACTACTGCAGTTTGCCCTGTTTGGAGTTTGATGGTTGTGCTTTGTTTTGTGTTCTGAATATATATATGTGTGTGTGTGTGTGTGTGTGTGTGTGTGTGTGTGTGTGTGTGTGTGTAATGTATTTATTCGTGTGTGTGACCGCAGGTAAAACGGGTCTGGAGAAGGAGCAGGAGTTCATCAGTAAGTGTATGGAGAGCTTGATGATGGCGTCTGCTAACCTGGAGAAAGACGCCCACTCCAGCCTGACTATCATAGAGAGAGGACTGCTGCTGCTCAAAACACACCTGGAGGCCTTCAGACGCAGGTACACACACGCTCTGTGCGTGACGAGACTACCATGCCTGTGTGAGAAATCGTGCAGCATTTCACATTTTTGGATATCAAATTTTAAATGAACATTGAATAAGCAGACAGGCTTTTAATAAAAGTCTTTGACCTTTGAAGGCTTTTATATGTATCTAAACACGCACTTATTGAGTCTCAGTCTGCTCAGATCTTGTGTGTGTGTGTTTGTGTGTGTGCGTGTTCAGGTTTGCGTATCACCTGCGGCAGTGGCAGATCGAGGGCACGGGCATCAGCAGTCATCTGAAAGCTCTCAGTGATAAGCAATCTCTGCCGCTCAGGATCGTGTGTCAGCCAGCAGGACTGCCTGACAAGGTACGCCTTCATCATCATCATCTTCCTCGTCGCTGGTGTCTGCTCATGCTGGGTTTAATAAAGCTTCTCTCTCTGTGTGTGTGCAGATGACCATCGAGATGTACCCCAGCGATCAGGTGGCTGATCTGAGGGCAGAGGTCACGCACTGGTACGAGAACCTTCAGAAGGATCAGCTCAGTCAGCAGGCGCAGCTGCAGGAGTTCGGTCAGACCAGCCGCCAGCAGGACTTCCCAGGTACATGAACACAGAAAACACACACACACACACACACACACACACACTGAACGTTGAACAGAGCCTCCACTGACTGACTGACTGTTTTAAAAATATACCTATGCATTTTATATTTTGAAATGTATGGGCAGTATTTAACAATATATAATTAGTTCTTTTTTTACTTTGGTAATTTTCTATTTTGGATATTTTATCTTTCAATTTGTCTTAATCTTGACATTATAATTAAAATATTTTTTTATTTTAACTATATTTTTGCTCACATATGAATATTTATCCATATAGAAACGATTCTTCTCAGTGATTTCATATTTTGGATATATGTAATTGAAATATATTTTATATATGGAATTAATAAGAATGGTAATGTCTGTGAATTTATAAAAATATGTTCATATGGCAACATTCTGTACATTTAAACAAAAATTTAGTTTTTTGGGGCAATAAACTAAATGTATTAAGATTTTTTTCCCCGTTTATTATATTAAATTTTAAAAACATTTTTTTTTTTATACGCGTCACGTTTTATTTCTGATTTATTTTTTTTACATTTATTTACTGGAAATAGCATTTATTTATATATTTAGCTATATATTTATGTACATGTATACAAATAATTTAAATTTTTCAGAGCAAAAATATAAGAAATTTTATTTATTTACTATATTATATGTTTAGTATATAATCAGTCAAAAGTGAACATTTAGTAGTGTGATTTGACCGGTTAATTCTTTGTGTGTTTATGGTCAGGTGGTCTGATGGGTCCGGTGCGCATGATCTCATCTGGACACGAGCTGACCACAGATTACGATGAGAAGACCCTTCACGAGCTCGGCTTCAAGGACATGCAGGTGAGCTAACGAATCCGCACACACCCGTGAACCCCCGACACCAGACACGGAGCGCTGAGAGAGGCTTGTGTGTGCTCAGATGGTGTTCGTGTCTCTGGGCGCTCCACGGAGGGAGAGGAAGGGCGAGGGGGTCCAGCTGCCGGCGTCGTGTCTGCCGCCTCCTCAGAAGGAGCACATCCCCATGCTGCTGCTCCTGCAGGAGCCCCACCTCACCACCCTCTTCGACCTGCTGGAGATGCTGGCCTGCTTCAAACCGCCCGGCCCCGACCGACCCCAGCACAGCACTGAGGTAACGCCCGCCTCACGCCCGGCCCGGACCGAGTCAAAGCGGCATCTAATCCAGTGTGTTTGCTCCTGCAGAGCGTTCGCTGTGAGGAGCTGCACCTCCACGCCGAGAACCTGTCTCGCCGAGTGTGGGAGCTGCTCATGCTGCTGCCCACGTGTCCCAGCATGCTCCAGGCCTTCCAGAACATCTCTGATGACACGGTCAGCCGCATGAGCTCCAGTTCATTTATTAAGAGATGTCTGCTGTTCAAAAACTTTTGACTGATATTTTTTAAAGATTTAAACAAATGTGCTTCAGGCAGAAAGAAATGGTATAAAAGTGCTTCAAGTAACTGAAGAAAACAAAAAAAAAGTGCATCAAAAACTGAAAAATGTTGCTGGAGACGAGCTTATTGAAAATGTGAACTCGCTGGCGCTAAGTGTTAAGACTAGCGCTTTATCCAGTAATAGCTGTACTTCATCAGATAAATATGTCTTCGAACCTCGAAGTCATATCACTATTATTGAAAATAAATATATTGCGGTACATATTGATATTAAATTATTGTCCTAGTTTTATAATGTATCAGCCTTTCTACAAAGCTGTAGATAATTAAATAAATTGAAATTCGCTAGCAAATTTTGATTTAAAAAATAACATTAAATTTAAATTTGCATTAAATGTTTGGGGGTTTTTTGGACAAAACTGAATACATGATGAGAATTAAATTATTTGCAAAATAATTTATATATATATATATATATATATATTTATATACTTCACATTACAAAATCGTTCTACTTCAAAATTTCATATTTAATTCAGTCTCTGAAACTTTTTTTTTAATTTGTTTATTTGCATTAAACAAAGTTTTTTGTTTTTATGGGGCAAAATGTATATATTAATGTTTTTTTCTTTACTACATTAAATATTTGATTTTTTTAGTTAATTTCAAAATGTCAAATTTCAAATGTTCTCCTTCAAAGTTTCACATTTAATTCAATTTTACATATTTTGCATTAAATAAAGTTTTTAGGGTTTTTTGGAGCAAAACTGTATGACGAATGTATACAATTTCTTATACTTTATATTCAATTTTATATACAAAGAGTTAATTTACAAAAACAATTCTCAAAAATCATAAAAAAAATGAATCTGAGTCAAACTGCAGTGGCCTTATTTTGATATTTTAAGTGAACTAATAACTAACAATAAAACAAGAACATGACAAAATAACATGATTTTTGAAAATTAAAAAACAGAATTATCTACAGTATTTTTATTTCAGAATTAAAAAATTTCTATTTCACTTATGTCAGTGTGTCAAAGATTTCCTATTAAATCTGCTTCTAATTTCTGAGTGAAAGTAGTTTCTACATCAGTTTTTGTTCATTGTGATTTGTGCTCACCTTGGCTTCAGGGATCTGACGGTTTGTGCTGGAAGGATCTGTTGAGGATCAAGAGCCCTCATAAGCTTCTCTACGCTTTAGAAATCATAGAGGCCCTGGGCAAACCCAACCGCAGGATTCACAGAGAGTCCACGGTACACCTCCAGAATCAGTCACACGCTGTAATGATCTGTAATGTTCTGTCTCCTGAAACATGCATGCGTTTGTATTTCAGGGCAGTTACAGTGATCTGTATCCAGACTCTGACGACTCTAGTGAGGAGCAGATCGAGAACAGCAAGAACACTTGGAGTTGCAAGGTACGTACTCTTCCTCTTACACTTCCAATGAAAACCATCCCTAGTTATTGTGTATTCACATATCATCTAGCTAACTATACTCACCTGAACACCAAATTTAAAGGGGTCATATTTTGTGTATTTAGAGTAATGCAATATGTTTAGCTTATTTTCCACTTGCTGTATATTATTGTTTCTCCTCTAAGCCCCGGCTTCCTGAAACAAACCTCATCGTTATAAAAAAAAAAAAATTGAGGTGTGCTTTGATTGGCCAGCTATCCAGTGCACCGTGATTGGCCGAATACCGCAAGCGTTTGGCAGAAATGTGACGTTAAGTTAAGGTTGTGAGTCAGAAGCACCAGACTGTCCTTGCAGAGTTAGAATTTGCTCCACTTTATATCAGGTCTCCATAAATGCACTGAACACCCTTTAATATTTGAGTTTAACTGTTCTGGAACAGTGTTATAAATAGCTCCGCCTTCTTTCTTTACGTAAACATTTGGGCGGGGTTATAAAAATAAACCTACATGCGCTAAAAGTGCTATGGCCAGATTTGGAGATTGGCTGAACGAATTCAAAAACAGTAAAACACTTTTTTTTTTTTTATCTCAGGGAGGGTTAGAGAATGAGCCTCTTTTCAAAAACAAGTGGAGTGTTTCTTTAACCTGTGTGTTGGGTGTCCGTGTGCTCTGTACAGTGTGTATTTGAGCCTAATGGAGGACTGCACTTGTGTCTCTCCTGTAGTTTGTGTCGTCTGGAGGTCTTCAGCTTCTGCTGGACATTTTCAACTCTGCAATTTTAGAGCCGAAAGAACAAGAATCCTGGACTGTGGTGAGCGTCAAGAACACATCCACGCATGTCGCGTAACGTTCGCGAGGACTTTTTTCTTCTTTGGTTTTGGGTCAGAAGTGAAGTGATCCAGGACGTTTCTTCTGCTCTCTCTCTGCAGTGGTTGTTGGACTGTCTCGCGTGTCTGCTGAAGCTCATTTGTCAGTTCGCGGTGGATCCGGCCGATCTGGACCTGGCCTATCATGATGTTTTCGCCTGGTCCGGTCTCACGGACACGCAGAGGAAGAGGGCGTGGCCAGGGAAGTCCCGCAAAACCACCGGGGACCATGGGAAGGGCCTGCATATACCTCGTCTTACAGAGGTGCGAAGCAGCTTCCAAATGGATGTTTGTCTATGCATGCTTGCTTTTTCCTCATTGTTCTGATTGCGTTCTCCGTCAGGTTTTCCTAAGTCTTGTGCAAGGCACCAACCTCATCCAGCGGCTTATCAACGTGGCCTACACTTACGACAATCTGGCACACAGGTGAATAACATGTATAAATCCTCACCAGTTAAGATACCTTTTTGATTTCTTTGCTTATTATGTTTTGTTTCTTCTGTCTTGGGATCATCCTGCAGGCTTTTGAAGGCCCAGTCAGATCACAGATCCAGACATGAAGGTACAGCATCGGTTCTTTATCTGTGCACGTTTCTACTTTTCTCTCATTATTGGTGACGTTTCATTAATATTTGTTATCAATAATGTCCATGCAGTGACTCATTACTCCATGTGGCTGCTGGTGAGCTGGGCTCATTGCTGTTCTCTGGTGAAGTCCAGCCTGGCTGATAGTGAACATCTCCATGACTGGCTCAAGAAGCTCACGCTGCTCATACCTGAGGTAAACCAGTTAATTTTTCTGATTTTATCCACCTCTTTATCAATTCTATTGATTTAGGTCACAGAGGCAGGGAACAATTATATCAACCAATCAAACCATAGCTAATCAAAACACCATAAACAAAAGGGTTTTTGCAAATTATCCCAGAAGTTAAATGGCATGTATTTGTTCGTATTTCTATTTTTAAGTTAAATTTATGCATTTGGTTGACAGTTTATTGTAAGTGACTTGCATTGCATTAAGGATATACATCTACATCTTTTATGAGTTTATGCGTTCCCTGGGGGTCAAACCCCTTTCTTCTGTGTTGCTGTCACCGTGCTCTGCTGTTGGAGCTGCAGGAATTATATTTTGATGGCATTGTTGTACTGTATCTGCAGACGGCGGTGCGTCAGGAGGCGTGCAGTGGTCTGTATAAGCTTTCTCTGTCGGGTCTGGAGGGAGGAGAATCCATCAATAGATCCTTCCTGCTGCTCGCTGCATCTACGCTGCTCAAGTTCCTGCCAGACGCACAAGCGCTTAAACCCCTGAGAGTGAGTGCAAACACTCGCAGTTTCTATATGCCAGTGTTATTTTACTATTTATTTATATTTATGTATGAGTATATGCCGAAATATTGATTTAGCTTTTATTTTTCTATTTTTGTGTTTCATTTTAATTTTATTTACCTTTTTGTTTGTATTTTATTTTTTTTTATAAATGGACATTGAAAATTGCAATTAGAATTTTTATTTCAGTTTTAGAAATGGCTTTTTATTGTTCAAAATTTAGAAAAATATATATTGTTTTATTTCAGTTAGTAATTTTAGGTTTTTGTTGTTGTATGTTTCAAATGTTTAATGTCTTTTTTTCACTTTTTTGGTAATGTTTTGATTTTTTTTTTATAGTTCTAAATGGTCATTAAACATTAGAAACAGATTTAGAATTTGAATTTATTTCATTTTAGAAATGGTTTTTATTCTAATTATTTGTCAATTATTTTTTACTTCAGTTAGTATATTTAATACTTTAGCATTATTTTAATTACATTTTATTTTTGTTGCAAATTATTTATCATTTTAAATGAAAAATGAATCAAATTAAATATAGATATTTTCAGTTGAGCTCAAACTTGCACTTTAGTCTGGGACTAGCTTTAAGCCTTGTCTGTAAAACTAGAGTTATTATTTTTAATAATTTCAGCTTTATGTCAGTGAACACAAATGTAATTTTTATAGTTTTAGTTAATAATAACAGCTCCTCTGAAGTCCTGGCTCAGTGGTATTTAACCATAAAATTTTTTGGCTGCACAGTTACTTTAAGTGTGTGTTTGGCCGGTGCAGGTGGAGGACTTTGAAGAGGAGGCCATGTTTCGCACCGGCTGTAAGGAGTATTTCTGGCTGCTCTGTAAACTCATCGACAACATCCACGTGAAAGACGCCAGTCAGACCACCCTGCTGGACCTGGACGCCCTGGCGCGACACCTGGCCGACTGCATCCGCAGGTAAAACACGCTCCTTTTGCTCGGGTTACTGCATCCGTTTTCTTTTAAGTGCCGCCTCAAGCAACGTTACCGGTTAGTCTCTACAGTGGCTTTTTCAACATTACGCTGCTAGAAAGTATTTGAAAGTTATTTATTTTTGCAAACACTGTGATGCCTGTGAGCTTTGAGCGCGCGGTTGTTTCTCCTTTGGCAGTCGTGAGATTCTGGACCAGCAGGACGGGGCGATCGAAGACGATGGTCTGACGGGTCTCCTGCGCCTGGCCACCAGCGTCCTGAAGCACAAGCCTCCTTTTAAGTTTTCTCGTGAGGGTCAGGAGTTCCTCAGGGACACGTATGACCTGCTGTTCCTGCTGCCCAGTCTGAAGGACCGACAGCAGCCCAAATGCAAAAGTCCCTCGGCCCGCGCCGCTGCCTACGACCTGCTTGTGGAGGTGGTCAAGGGTTCGGTGGAGAACTACAGACTGCTGCACAACTGGGTCATGTCCCAGCACATGCAGGGTGAGTGTGTCCGCTGGGCTCGTCTATCACTTCTGCTGCTGACGCTTAAAACAACTCTAACATGAATTAAAATTAAAAAACCTTTAAAGGCAATTATTAATCATAGTTGGTGTATTACTCTATTTATGTATCTTTTAATATTAGTTAAAGACCCTTAGATAACTACAAAGGAACGGGTGAATTTTTTTATTAACTACGATACAGATGTTCCTCATTGTTAGTTAATGCATTAACTAAGGTTTGTTATTAGTTGTTGTTTTTTTATCTATATATATATATATATATATATATATATATATATATATATATATATATATATATATATATATATATATTTTTTTTTTTTTTTTTTTTTTCAGCCTAATGTCAAGCAATAAAAACTATTTTAACAGTTTTATTTTGTTAACAATATCACAATACAGTGAGTGATAATTGCATACTTAAGTATGTAAACAAGCGCCTTGGTTTGATATTTGGTGTTTGTTTTTAGCGTCTCATGCTCCATATAAATGGGATTACTGGCCCCATGATGATGTCCGAGCCGAGTGCCGTTTTGTGGGACTGACTAACCTGGGTGCCACGTGTTACCTGGCCTCCACCATCCAGCAGCTCTACATGATCCCAGAGGCCAGACAGGCCGTCTTTACCGCTAAAGTGAGTTCATAAGAGTGACACTCCGATCTGATGAGATCTATTTTGTAAAACAAGTTAAAATGTCATTTATTCCTGTTTTCAGCATCATTACTCCAGTCTTCAGTATTACATGATCCTTCAGAAATCTCAAAAAACAATTGATATACTTCGTTTCAGTTCAAAAGAACAGCATTTACTCGGAATAAAAGTCTTTTGCAATATTACGAATGCCTCTTTTGATCAGTTTTAATGCATGCCTGCTGAACGAAAGTATAAGTATGTTTAAAACGCTTCAAGATGTCGTCGCACCATGTGTTATAGTAATATTTGTTCATGTCTGTGTTTGTAAACAGTATTCAGAGGACATTAAGCATAAGACCACGTTGCTGGAGCTGCAGAAGATGTTCACTTATCTAATGGTACGTGACTTTATGGCATGATGCGATGTCCTCTCGTGACTGCAGATGGGAAGTGATTTTAATCTTCACTCTGGTGTTCACGCGCAGGAGAGCGAGAGGAAGGCGTACAACCCTCGTCCCTTCTGTAAGACCTACACCATGGACAAACAGCCTCTGAACACGGGAGAGCAGAAAGACATGACCGAGTTCTTCACAGACCTCATCACCAAGATAGAGGAGATGTCTCAGGACCTGGTGCGGCATCCGTCTCCGCGTGTTTCAAACGGCTTTGAGAGGGTTTAGTGAATTAGTCACGGACATGTGTGTTTGTCGTTTCAGAAAAACACGGTCAAAACTCTGTTCGGAGGGGTCATCACCAACAATGTGGTTTCTCTGGTAAGGCTGAGCTCTTGTGTGTAATGTGTTGGGTGATGTTGACGATCGGATCGATCGGATATCTGTGTTTGTGTGCAGGACTGCGATCACGTGAGTCAGACGGCTGAGGAGTTTTACACAGTCAGATGTCAGGTGGCCGATATGAAGAACATCTATGTGAGTGTTTCTCATTTACACACACACACACACACTGTGTACAGGTCATTGACAGGAAGAGGCTTTACTATCAAACATGGGGTTTTCAATGGCTGTTACGTGATGGTAGCTTTGGAAAGTGCCGATAAGACATCGTACTGAAGAAAATTTATTTTTCTTTTATGCTGCATGTCATTAGCACATGAAGTAAAGATCGTGTTCCATGGAAATGTCCTACCATAAATAAAAACTTCATTTGTATCACTTTAAAGGTGATTTTCTCAGTATTTCGATTCTTTTGCATCCTCAGATTCCAGATTTTACTTATATATCGGCCAGATCCTAACAAACCATGCATCAGCAGAAAGCCTTTTTTTTTTACTTTCAAATGATGTATGATATAAAAAAAATTGACCCTTATGTCTGGTTTTGTGGTCCTGGGTCACCTTTGTAGGTGCTAATGCTAAAGTACTATGATTGTAAGCCTGCCACAGTACATATGGTGTTGATACACTTGATATTTCAATTGTTTGCTAGTGTCATTGTTCTGTTTTTTTCTTGTTATAAATCATGTATTGCAGTTGGGGGGGATAAATTAGTAATCCATAAGAAACATCACAATCAGCATGTTTTGGGTGGGTCAGTGGAAAAATGGGTAATAATAGCCTTGACTGTATATAACGCACACAGTATTTAGCCAGTTTTTTTGTACTTTGTGCCAAGAGAAATATTTTGTCTGCCAAAACTATCACTTTTTCTCATTACAGGGCTTGAAGGGGTAAAAATAGGTATAAAACATAATGAAATACTGTTCAAGGCAATTTATGTTTGTAGTTTGTGATAACGATAATGTTATATTACTTTGGTAGTGTGAGATTACGTTGCGGATATTTAATGAGATTAAGCCATTAAAGAGGGTTAAAATGTAATTTATTCCTGTGATCAAACCATTACACCAGTTTTCAGTGTCACATGACCCTTTAAAAATCATAAAAATATGCTGATTTGCTGCTCGAGAAATATATAATCTGTTAAGTAATGTGAAAGGTTATTTTGTTGGTAATGAGTCAAGGAGATGAATAAATCATTTCAAGAAAAACATCATCATGTGTCTTCGTCTCTGTGTTTCAGGAGTCTCTGGACGAGGTGACCATCAAGGACACTCTGGAGGGTGATAACATGTACACCTGCTCTCAGTGTGGGAAGAAAGTCCGTGCTGAAAAACGGTAGTGTGCTCTTTTCCACTTTCGAGCTGAACTCTTTCTCTCAAGGCACCCGAGCGTTTTCTGACATCTCTTTCTGTCTCTCAGGGCTTGTTTTAAGAAGCTCCCCCGGATCTTGAGCTTTAACACCATGCGCTACACGTTCAACATGGTGACCATGATGAAGGAAAAAGTAAACACGCACTTCTCTTTCCCGCTGCGGCTCGACATGACGCCGTACACCGAGGACTTCCTGATGGCCAAAGGAGACCGGAAGGAAGGTCGTGCGATCGTTCTGCCGAAACGCGGCCTTTTAAATCGCGTTTGGTCTTCTCCGGTCAGCTAATGGTGATCTGGCTTGCAGGTTTCCGTGACGACAGCGATGCTAAAGTGGCGGAGAGTTACGAGTACGACCTCATCGGTGTGACGGTGCACACGGGCACGGCGGACGGCGGCCATTATTACAGCTTCATCCGAGACATCGTCAACCCGCACGCGTACCGCAACAACAAATGGTGAGCGTTCACGCTGCGTTTACAGCTTTCAGCCCGGCGGCCGCTGTTGAGAATTGACCGTTGCAGGCATTTGTGATGACGTCATTTCCTGCTGCAGGTATCTGTTTAACGACGCAGAAGTGAAGCCGTTCGATTCGGCCCAGCTAGCCTCCGAGTGTTTCGGTGGAGAGATGACGGTATGTGTTTTTGATGTTTTTTCCGTACCAGGTCAACTCATCCTGTTGGGATTAGACTATTATGTAAATAATAGAATAAAATTGTTTTTTTTTTTAATGAAAATGCTTTTGTTTCATTTCAGACAAAGACGTATGACTCGGTCACAGACAAATTCATGGATTTCTCCTTTGAGAAGGTTGGTTTCCGCTATACCGGTATTATTTTGTGCCCTGATATGGATTTTGCTACACTGAGGATGCCATAATGTATACATGGATTTAATTGGATGGACAGACAAAAATATTTTCCCCCTTGCGTCATCAGAGAGACATTGTTTTGAATCCTAAGGGATGTACAAATGAACATGATTTGTCCGTATTTAGACCCACAGTGCCTACATGCTGTTCTACAAGAGGGTGGAGGTGGAGGAGGAGAATGGGAAGGACTTCAACTTTGACATTTCTCCTGACCTTCTGGAGGTACAGACCTCACTGTGCTTCAGCCTCGATCTTCACTGCAGGCATCTGAGCATGTTACTGACAGCTCGTCTCTCTCTCTCTCTCTCTCTCTCTCTCTCTCTCTCTCTCTCTCTCTCTCTCTCTCTCTCTCTCTGTCTCTCTCTCTCTCTCACAGTGGATCTGGCACGACAACATGCAGTTTCTCCAGGACAAGAACATCTTTGAACACACTTACTTTGGGTAGGAAAACGGTCGAAAATGATTTCACAAAACTATGTACAAGAATGTCCTTGAGAACCTTTTTCTTTCTTTCTTCTGTCATGTTCATGTATGACGATAAATGTACTTTTTCTCTGTCCTAATCCTCTTCTCCTATAATCTTGATCTCACCTTTTATTTCAACATGCGTCTTATGTTCTCTTTCTTTCCTTTTATTGTTTTTCTTCTGCGTTCTTCTTCATGCATTCTGTTGTTTGCCCGTAGCTTCATGTGGCAGCTGTGCAGCAGTATTCCTAGCACTTTACCGGATCCTAAATCCGTGTCGCTCATGACCGCGAAGGTGAGTCCGTCCACATCAGCAGCACCGCAATCACTCATAAAGCATCTGTACATTCAGAAGAACCATTCTGAGTTATTGTCCACGGGGGAAATAGCGAGATTCAAACCGGAGTGGTTTTTCTCCATCTTTCTCACAGCTCAGCACATCGTTTGTTCTGGAGACGTTCATCCACTCCAAAGAAAAGGTGAGATGGACTTCTCTTCTGTTGTGTTTTTTTTTTAATTGTAACTTAAAAAGAGAGGACCGATGTCATTTTCTGATGTGTAATAGTTGTTTTTTTTTGTTCTTGTAACATTCATTCTCTTATCTCTCAGCCCACAATGCTGCAGTGGATTGAACTCTTGACCAAACAGTTTAACAATAGCCAAGCTGCCTGCGAGGTAACACACACACACACACACACACACACACACTCACACACTCACACACACACACACACACACACTCACACACTCACTCACACACACACACACACACACACACTCACACTCACACACTCACACACACACACACACACACACACACACACACACACACACTCACTCACACACACACACACACACACACACACACACACACACACACACACACACACACACATATATATATATAGTACAAAATTACTTTTCTATCCCCATATCTTCACACAAAACCGTCAGCATTTTTAGATTAAAAAAAAAAATTTATAAGCTATTTCCTTCATGGGGACCAAAAAAAATCTCCAACAATCTCCACAGGGGACACACACTCACACTTTAGATGCAGAATGGAGAGCGCTGAGCATGCGAGCAGTGTTGGTGGGTAATGCTGTGTCTGTGTGTTTGTGTGCACAGTGGTTTTTGGATCAGATGGCAGATGATAACTGGTGGCCAATGCAGATTCTCATCAAGTGTCCCAATCAGATTGTACGTCAGGTGAGTGTCACATAAACACCTTTATTTAACTTCTTTTTTTCTCAAATGAAGATTATTATTATTATTATTACTATTATGAACAGACAACCCCACTCCCCTCCTCTATGAGAAACCATTTGCGTTTAAAAGAAAGCGCTAACGTGCTGCTGTGATGTTGCAGATGTTTCAGAGGTTGTGTATTCACGTGATCCAGCGCCTCAGACCGGTCCACGCTCATCTGTACCTGCAGCCGGGCATGGAGGACGGGTGTGTGACGCGTCCCTGTTTGTCTTCCTCTCAAGCCAGATAACCACCCTCATGTCTCCAAACACATACGCTGTTGTCCTGTGAACGAAAGGGGGGCGTTCTTCCAGAGGAGGTCTGATTTCTGTTGCTCTGTCTGCAGATCTGACGATATGGACGGGCCGGTGGAGGACATCGGCAGCCGCTCGTGTGTGACACGCTTCGTCAAAACACTGCTGTCGATCATGGAGCACGGAGTAAAGCCGCACAGCAAGCATCTGACCGAATACTTCGCCTTTCTGTATGAGTTTGCCAAAATGGGAGAAGAGGAGGTATTTATCTATTCATTGATTTATTTACTTGTTTTATTTCGTCAGTCCTTGGCACATCTAGCACAAGTATTGGGTCCTTCATTTATTTGTATTACTTTGTAATTACATTTTATTAATTTATGTATTTAATATTTTTACCTACTTATTTAACATACATATGTACTAGTGTTTGGCGAGGTTTAATCGCAATACAAAAAAAATTATATTATATAAGTATATTTATTGTATGTGTATATTTATTTATTTATACTGTATATATTTATTATGTATATATAAAGACACAAGGTATATATTAGAAAATATTGACACATATTTACATATTTAAAATGTATTTTATATATAAATATATTTAATATATGAACATAACATATGTATATTTAAGAAAATAAATATACAGTTCACACACATTATTATTGTAATTGTTTCATCGTTGCCCAGCACTAATACCTACTTATTTTTGTATGCAATTATTATTATTTTTTTTTATCATTTATGTACACTTTTTAAATTACATTCTTTATTTTCTTCCTTTTAATAACTTAATTTTCTTTCTGTCTTCACAGAGTCAGTTCCTCTTGTCTTTGCAAGCCATTTCTATAATGGTGCATTTCTACATAGGCACTAAAGGACCTGAAAATGTGAGTTTCGTCTCATCGGGCTTGATCTTCTCTTATTAATGCTTTCCCTCGCGCTCGGGTCATAACATGCGTCTCTCTCTCTCTCAGCCTCAGGTGGAGGTGCTGTCTGAGGAGGAGGAGGGTGAGGAGGACGAAGAGGAGGACATCCTCTCGCTGGCGGAGGAGAAGTACCGTCCGGCCGCTCTGGAGAAGATGATTGCTCTCATAGCTCTTCTGGTGGAGCAGTCCCGATCTGAGAGGTGCGCACGGAAGTACACACTTCACCCCAGATGGATCATATTTCACTCCGAATATATTTAAAGAAACTTTAACCTGTTTTAGGGCTGTTAAAAGTAAAACCATGGGATCAGTCAATTTTATTATAATAGAGTAGTAACAGCTCTGATCATTTGTCTCTCTACAGACACTTGACTCTGTCTCAGAGCGACATGGCCGCACTGACCGGAGGAAAAGGTTTCCCCTTCCTGTTCCAGCACATCAGAGACAGCATCAACATCAGACAGACCTGCAACCTCATATTCAGCCTCTGCAGATACAACAACCGCCTGGCAGAACATGTACGTTTACGAAAGTTTCCTTAAGGCTGCTTTTATTTGATCGAAGATACGGTAAAGAGAGAAACAAAGAAGCTGCCGAACGGCGTAGTCCCTAAGAAACAGTCGTGGGTGGAACACAGTGGTTGCCGAGCAACACACAGACATCACAGACATGTATGTTTGTAGAGCCATAGACGTACATAGACGCCCCGTTAGATCGCTCCAGGATGTAGGAGCGTTAAACTTGACGTCATTCATCGTACTGTAGGTTCACATCGAGCAATTCTGTGCAGGATTGTGGCATCTTTCTAATATACCGTGATTATGTGGTGAATGATGTCGAGGCTGCTACAGTATGGAGGACAGCTTGGGTATCGTGGCCCATAGAAACAACAGCTTTGTTCACACCTCAAACAATCAGAATCAAGGACCGGTCCATTTTATAATGCAATTTATTCCTGTGATCAAAGATACGTTTTCATCATCACCACTCCAATCTTCAGTGTCACACAATCTTTCATAAATCAGTCTAACATGCTGATATGCTGGTCAGGAAACATTCCCAATTGTTATAACCGTATCAATGCATTCATTTTAAAAAGAAATCGTAAAAATGTTTACTGTCGCTCTTGATTGATGTTATGCATCCTGGCTGAATGTCTTAAAAAATCTTGATGACCCCAGATGTTTGAACAGCGGTGTAGCTCAGTTCTTTGGAAAGTCTTTTTCCCTGAAGTACATGCATCAGTGTGTAACATGGCGTCTCATGGCTTGTGTTCTTCTGCGTTCTTCAGATCGTTTCGATGCTCTTCACCTCCATCGCTAAACTGACTCCAGAGGTAAGAGCGGCTCTCACTGCTGTTGTAGCTTTATCGTTGCATTCTTACGCAAGCTAACCTTTCGCATGCGTCCTCCAGGCGGCCAATCCGTTCTTCAAGCTGCTGACGATGCTGATGGAGTTCGCTGCCGGTCCTCCAGGAATGCCCTCGTTCGCGTCCTACATCCTGCAGAGGATCTGGGAGGTAGGTCCTTCTCCACACCGTCCCATCGCTCTGGCTTTCTCACGCCTGCCCCCGGCTCACCGATCTCTGTGCCGTCAGGTGATCGAGTATAACCCGTCTCAGTGTTTGGACTGGTTGGCCGTCCAGACGCCTCGTAACAAGCTGGCTCACAGCTGGGTCCTGCAGAACATGGAGAACTGGGTGGAGAGGTTTCTGCTGGCGCACAACTACCCACGAGTCCGGACATGTAAGAACGCACAGGTTACGACATAAAATAAAACGTTTGAGGTAGTAAAAGTAAAAATTATTCTCTATTGTAAATGATAATGTATCTAAATTAATGCATGTTAAGGATGCATTAAATCGATCAAAAGTCAAAAGAGCAAAGTCATTTTATATCATTTACAAAAGATTTCTTTTATAAATACCTGCTGTTCTTTTTGGACTTTCTGTTTATCAAATAATCCTGATAATATGAAAGCAGAACAAATGTTTTCAGTTTCATTAATAATTATGAACAACGTTACTTGAGCAGCAAGAACGTAATAAGAATGATTTCTGAAGGATCATGTGGCACTGAAGGCCGGCTCAGTGATTCAGCTTTGCAACAGCAATAGATTACATTGTGAAATATATTAGAGTAGATTTTAAATGGTAATATTTCATAATATTGCGTTTGTTTTATCAAATAAGTGCAGCCTTGATAAGAATGAGACTTCTTTCAAAATACCACAAAATCCGACTAACACCACTGCTGTTTTAGAATTATTTATAGTCTATTATAGTTTTGTTTTCCGTTAAATAATTTTGTGTTATTGACATATTTATTATGGTTTGTTGTAGTTTAGTTAGTTTCAGTTATTTAAAACTGTTGCCTTGACAACTGGAAAAAAGGTCATTTTTTCTTTATTATTATACAATTAATGTAGTTTTTATATATAATATTATTATTATTATTATTATTATTATTTTATTTATTATTTTATTTATTTTTTTCCCAGATATTTGGAAACGTGTGTGTGTATAACATGTATATAACAAATATCAAAAATGTAAACATAATTTATGAGTACAGATATCTAAACTTGTCTTATTTTTATTTTGCATGATGAAATTTCAGATTGGACATTATTTTTTGTGACCTGTGTAATGCCTTTCTCTGTCAGCGGCGGCGTATCTGCTGGTGTCTCTCATCCCGAGCAACTCCTTCCGTCAGATGTTTCGCTCCACGCGCTCTCTTCACATCCCCACACGGGACCTCCCGCTGAGTCCCGACACCACCGTGGTTCTGCACCAGGTCTACAATCTGCTGCTGGGCCTGCTGGGCCGGGCCAAGCTCTACGTGGACGTGCCGGTGCACGGGACCACCAAACTGGTGCAGTACTTCAGCTTCATGACCTACTGCCTCATCTCCAAAACAGAGAAGCTCATGTTCTCCAGCTACTTCATGGACCTCTGGAACCTCTTCCAGGTACTTCGCGTGCTGATGAAAACGTGCTAAAAATATAATGCCTGTTTGAGCTCTAATGCATCTCTCTTGATCTCGCAGCCTAAGCTATCAGAGCCGGCCATCGCCACCAATCACAACAAGCAAGCGCTGCTGTCCTTCTGGTACAACGTCTGCGTGGACTGCAGCGAGAACGTGCGTCTCATCGTCCAGAACCCCGTCGTCACCAAAAACATCGCCTTCAACTACATCCTGGCCGATCACGACGATCAGGAGGTGGTGCTGTTCAACCGCGGCATGCTGCCAGCGTACTACGCCATCCTGCGCATGTGCTGCGAGCAGTCACCCGCCTTCACCCGTCAGCTGGCGTCCCACCAGAACATACAGTGGGCCTTCAAAAACCTCACGCCCCACGCCAGCCAGTACCCAGGGGTCAGTACAGCACCCTCTGTCCTTCACTTAGCAGATCCTAAACCGGCTGCCAGAGTTATATGGTCAAACATGTTTTTTTTTTCTTTGACTCATGACATAATTTATCAGTAAACTATGGCCCCATTAATGAAAATCTTCAATTTATGACATTTTATAACTTCGTTCAAAAGTTTGATTTTGATGTTTTTTACTTTTTTGACCGTACTTTTTTGCTTGCAAAGGCTGCATTTATTTGATCAAAAATGTAAAAAAAAAATTAAGTACTTGTTTTCTATTTTAATATAAAACATTTTAATTATTACGTTATTTATTTCTAGGATGCAATCCTTCAGAAATCATTCTTATATTCTGATTTGTGCTCAAGAAACATTTATTTTTTTAAAACATAAAACATAATTTTTTACATTTTTTTTCATAAAGCTCAAATGAATTCCACTTATTTGGAACAGAAATATTTTTTAATGTTTTATGCAGTTATTTTCAGATATTTAATATATATTTATTAACATATTAGATTTTTACATATTTTAAAGAGTTTAAATATGTTTATACCTAAAAAAATCTCTTGTCCCAAATTTTAATAACAAAAATCTATTCTAAAATATAAAATAAAGCACTTTGTATAATAATACTAAATTTAGTTTGACCTCCTAAAGACGTCAGTGAACAGTTTTTGTTTATCGTTATTGTTTTAAGTGCCTCCTGCTGTGTTTCTGTATGAAGGAATATGAATGTTTTAAGCCTCAGCTTTTCAGTTTAATTTAGTTCAAGTCAATAACACTGTATTTCTTTCCCTGGAGGCGGTGGAGGAGTTGTTCAACCTGATGCAGTTGTTTGTGGCTCAGAGGCCTGATATGAGAGAAGAAGAGCTTGAGGACGTGAAGCAGTTCAAGAAGACCACCATCAGCTGTTATCTTCGATGTCTGGACGGGCGCTCCTGCTGGACCACTCTCATCAGGTAGACACACACACACACACACACACACACACACACACACACACTCCCAAGTCTGGTTGAGTCTTTACAAGCCATTTTCACTCATACGTGATCTCTTTGTGAACTCAGTGCCTTCCGTATACTGCTGGAGAACGATGAGGACCGACTGCTGGTGGTGTTCAACAGAGGACTCATCCTCATGACTGAGGCATTCAAACTCTCACTACGTCCTTTTATTCATCTTCATATTTTAATGTGCTCTCATACTGATTTGAATATTTCTCTGTGTGCAGTCCTTCAACACCCTGCACATGATGTACCATGAGGCCACTGCGTGTCACGTGACCGGTGATCTAGTGGAGCTGCTGTCTATTTTCCTGTCTGTTTTAAAGGCAACGCGGCCCTACTTACAACGCAAAGGTAGCGCATAACCCACAATGCACCACACACTTCACTGATGTTTATGATTACCCATAATGCACATTAAATATCTCCAGGGTTCTTCATTACTTACGGACCATAACAAGGAAGCTCTGTAATCCGTAACGCACCATACGCAATGCAAAATTACTAATTTACCCATAATACACCTATACTTGCAGTACAAGTACTCGTTATGTATAATGCACCTGGATAATCGGTACTAAAAAAACATTACCCATAATACACCTTAATGTGAAGTGCAAAAGCACTCATAACCCTACAAGGGTTAGTTCGCTTAAAAATGAAAAATTACTTCATGATTTACTCCATAATTCGCCTGAAAAATAAATACTTAAGTTTGCAATTTCCCATTAAGCATTACAAACATACCATATTACCATAAAACACCTAAACTTGGAATGCAATGCAAAAGTACTCATAAAATGCTTGTTATGGTGCATTATGGGTAATGAGTACCTTTGCATTGCTTTATGCATTATGAGTACTCATAAAATGCTTATTATGGTGCATTATGGGTAATGAGTACCTTTGCATTGCTTTATGCATTGAGTACTTATAAAATGCTTGTTATGGTGCATTATGGGTAATAAGTACTCATAATGCATAAAGCAATTCAAAGGTACTCATTACCCATAATACACCTTAATGTTCAGTACAAAATCACCTCTTAACAATACGTTCTTTAAGAATCAATACTGAAGTACCTAATTTCCCATATTGCGTCTAATGGCATACCAAAAGTTCTCGATTACCCAAAATGCACTTGTATGAGTGTTGTACTCTCAATCACGGCTGACGCGTGTCCTTCTGTAGATGTGAAGCAGGCGTTGATCCAGTGGCAGGAGAGGATCGATTTTGCTCATAAGCTGCTGACGCTGCTGAACTCGTACAGCCCTCCGGAGCTGCGCAATGCCTGCCTGGGTGAGTCGCCACATCCACACACACACACACACCGCTTACATGAAGCAAAGCAGATAAGCGTGATCTGAACGTGCTTGTTCATCGTTCTCAGACGTGTTGAAGGAGCTGGTGCTCTTGAGTCCTCACGACTTCCTGCACACGCTCGTGCCCTTCCTGCAGCACAACCACTGCACCTACCACCACAGCAACATCCCCAGTGAGTCCCGCCGAAGCAGCGTACGTACGGCGCCGACCACCGCCGTGGTGTGTAACCCTGTCTGTGTGTGTCTGCAGTGTCGTTTGGCCCGTACCTGCCCTGCAGAGAGAATATCAAGCTGATGGGCGGAAAGAACAACATTCGTCCTCCCAGACCCGAGCTCAACATGTGCCTGCTGCCCTCCATGGTGGAGACCAGCAAGGTGCGCCCGCGCGAGATCGACGCCTGAACCCTGCCGCGCGCTGAGGTTTAGTTATTCATCGAGTGTGTTTTTGGTTTCCTGTAGGGCAAGGATGAGGTGTATGACAGGATGCTGTTGGACTACTTCCTGTCTTATCATCAGTTCATCCACCTGCTCTGTCGAGTCGCCATCAACTGTGAGAAGTTCACAGAGACTCTGGTGAAACTCAGTAAGGATGATTTACTCTCTAAAGTGTGTGTGTTTGTGTGTTTGTTTGTGTGTTTGTGTGTGTGTGTGTGTGTGTGTGTGTGTGTGTGTGTGAGAGAGTGTGTGTGTGTGTGTGAGAGAGAGTGTGTGTGTGTGTGTGAGAGAGTGTGTGTGCGTGTGTGAGAGAGAGTGTGTGTGAGTGTGCGTGTGAGTGTGCGTGTGAGTGTGCGTGTGAGTGTGCGTGTGAGTGTGCGTGTGTGTGTGCGTGTGTGTGTGCGTGTGTGTGTGCGTGTGTTTGTGTGTTTGTTTGTGTGTTTGTGTGTGTGAGAGAGTGTGTGTGTGTGTGTGCGTTTGTGAGAGAGAGTGTGTGTGCGTGTGTGAGAGAGAGTGTGTGTGCGTGTGTGAGAGAGAGAGAGTGTGTGTGCGTGTGTGA
Organism: Puntigrus tetrazona; assembly: GCF_018831695.1. Lineage (NCBI taxonomy): Eukaryota > Metazoa > Chordata > Actinopteri > Cypriniformes > Cyprinidae > Puntigrus > Puntigrus tetrazona. The sequence continues at coordinate 26,195,465 of NC_056699.1, read as the reverse complement.
GAGAGAGTGTGTGTGTGTTTGTGTGTGTGAGAGAGAGTGTGTGTGTGTGTGTGTGTGAGAGAGTGTGTGTGTGTGTGTGTGTGTGCGTTTGTGAGAGAGAGTGTGTGTGTGTGTGTGTGTGTGCGTTTGTGAGAGAGAGTGTGTGTGTGTGTGAGAGAGAGTGTGTGTGCGTGTGTGTGTGTGAGAGAGAGAGAGTGTGTGTGTGTGAGAGAGAGAGTGTGTGTGTGTGTGTGTGAGAGAGAGAGTGTGTGTGTGTGTGTGTGAGAGAGAGAGTGTGTGTGTGCGTGTGTGAGAGAGAGTGTGTGTGTGTGTGTGAGAGAGAGAGTGTGTGTGTGTGCGTGTGCGAGAGAGAGAGTGTGTGTGTGTGTGTGCGAGAGAGAGAGTGTGTGTGTGTGCGAGAGAGTGTGTGTGTGTGTGCGAGAGAGTGTGTGTGTGTGTGCGCGAGTGTGTGTGTGTGTGTGTGTGTGTGTGTGTGTGTGTGCGTGGGCTGATGGTGTTTATTCACATGTGTGCAGGTGTGTTGATAGCGTATGAAGGACTTCCTCTACACCTGGCTCTCTTTCCAAAACTATGGACAGAACTCGCTCAGTCTCAGGTAAAATAACTAGTACAATCAGGTAAAGTCACTTGAGGTCACGCTTTAACTCAGGTTAAGCTTGATGAGATGTGCCTAAAACTAGTGGTATAATTTACTGTCATGGATGACTTAATAATAATAATCTTTAAATAACAATAATATCATCAAATTAATACTTATTTTCCTAATAATTGTATTGTTATTATTATTATTATTATCCTTTAGTTTAATGTCAAAACTGGTATGTTGAATTATTTAAAATATTTTTTTAATAACATATTTTAAGAAGCATGTTTCTTGAAAGTTACGAATGGCCATAATTATATTTTATAAGCAATAAACTACAAATAATGCAAAAAAAAAAAAAAAAAAAGTATGTATATATGCAGGCCCTTTTTTTTGCATATTATTTAAATGTATATTTTACAATCTATATTATTTAGAATATATATTTAACAATCACGCATCATTTAAAAAAAAATACTGTTCATTAAAAGTATAATTTTTCCTCTATAATTATTATTATTTATACATTTACATTATACATGTATTATAGCAGTTTTTATTTATACATTTCTTTTTATTTTATATAGTAGTTTAAAAAAAAAGGTACAATAAGACACTTCAAAGATTTAAATTTTTAAAAACACATTACATTACAGTACATTAGAAGTATAATTTTTAATTACACATCGGATCATGGATAGATCCCTAATATAGCCGACACTAGAGGTGCCCTTTAAGCGGCAGATATTTCAGTGACATGGCTATAAAAACAAGGCCGTGTCGTCCAATCAGAAGTGAGAGTCAGATGTGTGTGTTTTCTGGTCTGTCAGTGTGCGATGGCTCAGTCGTGTGTGAAGCTGTTGTGTGAAGATCCGGCATTTGGAGAATACATGAAATGCATCCTGATGGACGAGAGAAACTTCCTCAACAACAACATTGCCTACTCCTTCCTCACCTGCTTCTTACATAAAGTAAATGCACATCTACTTCTCGTGCAGCTTTACTGTAATCATGGGCTAATCTTATCTAGTTCTCAAGTAAAGTACACGCCGTTTGAAACTCGCTTCGTTTGCGTTTAGGTGCAGGTGCAGGTGTTATCGGGCCAGAGCTGCTCGAATCTCGTCAACGTGTTGGTGACCAACCTACTGAACGAGTACCACAGCCTGCAGCCTGAGCTGACCAATCAGAGAGCAGAGATGAGCAAGACCAGCAGCCTCCTGAACGCAGTCAGTAGAGCACCTCCTCGTGGCTTCTCACCCAGCTCTCCAGCGCCGTTTATTCACCCGTCTCTCTCTCTCTCTCTGTGTGTGTGTGTGTGTGTGTGTGTGTTGAAGGATCTGCGTGCGCTGCTGCTGGTGCTGTCGGTGTACGCCCCTCAGCAGCTGGACCCTGCTTTAGGCCCGGCTCTACAGGAGCTGCTGTCCAAATGCAGACTGTGTCTGCAGCACCGCACCACATTAGAGATGGAGGCCAAGGAACGCAAAGTCAAAGGTTTCAATACGCTACGTATAATGCATGGCTTTGAATGATTAAAAAAAAAAATCTTCTTTTAAATAATGATAATAATATGTCGTGGTTATGGTAGTAAGAGGGTACATACGATTTCTTACGTACATTTTAGACAATAAATATATACAATATTTCTGTAAATAATAGCGATACTTGTATTTATAGAGCACTTTTAAGGACACTTTTAAACACACTTTAAAACGTATAATATAAAAAAAATACAGTAATCAATTGAATATTGAAAAAAATAAAATAAAATTATATAATGAATAAAAATACATTAATACATGCATTTCTTGTTTCACCATGATTTTTAATTATTGTGTATGTATATATATATATATATATATATATATATATATATATATATATATATATATATATATATATATACAATTTTTTTTCGCTTCAAATTCTTATCCAATTAATGGTTCAATTTTTTTTTTTTATAAAAGATCAAAAGGATTAGCAATGCAGATACATTTTCACAGCTGCCTTTTATCGTGTGTGTGTGTGTGTGTATATATATATATATATATATATATATATATATATATATATATATATATATATATATATACTCCTTACAAATTACCAAACTTTTGAAAACTAAGCTTTAAAACAATATTTACATATTGTAATTATGCATTCTTTAAAAGTGCTCTTTAATAATTAACATTATATATAAAAATACTATTTTTAAAGGTAGGTCTTAATACCGAAACGCTTTAGGAAAAAGATCATATTTAAGTGGGTGTTCTTGCATAATATGCACTTGTGTTTGATGCTATCTCCTCTCTGTGTGTCAGTGGAAGAAGAAGGCGTCACTCCAGTGAAGCGGCGGCGGGTGAGCAGCAGCGCTGAGGATCGACCCGCAGACGGCGGAGTTTGCCCACCGTCTACTTCCTCCGCATTGGCTCCCTGCTCGGAGCAGAAGGCGGAGCCAGGGGAGGCGTTAACTCCCACCAGCACGTCAGACACTGAGACCCGAGACTCCTCCCTCATCGACCCGGGAGTGGAAAACGACCCGCCCTCTCCCGACAGCGCGTCCCTCGAGGAGAAGAAAATGGACGTTTCTTCATCATCATCCTCATCGTCGTCGTCATCCTCCTCCCTTCCCGAAGCGTTCGGCCGAACGGACGAACCTCCAGCGCAGATACGAGAGGAGGAGGAGGAGGAGGATGAGCGGAAGGATGCGCACGAGCAGGAGGCGGAGACAGAGCGAGAGGAAGTGCCTTCTACTTCCTCCTCCTCCGCCGAATCGGTGCTTTTACTCTCCAGCCTGCCGGATTCTGCTGAGGGGCGGAGCTGCTCACTCCAGGAGGCGGAGTCAGGTGGGTGTGGCCACGCCCTCGCGCAGGATGCTCTGGAGATGCTGTCGCGCACAGTCGAGGCCACTATCGCAGTGGTTGCCAAACTTTCAAACGGAAAAGGAGGGACACGCCCCTCGGCTTTGTGACGTCATTTTCACGTCACTCATTTTTTCGCATTTCACATTTCTTCGTTCGCCATGCTGTTCAGTTTCGTCTTTTTACGAGTAATTGAAGCCCAACTTTTTTCTCCTTTTTTTTTTTTTTTTTTCTCCGTCCCTTTGGCCTCGCTCTTCATGCGTTTCGTGTTGCAACACAAAAGGTTCTGTTTCCGGGTTCCAGAAAGCTGAGCTCCGCATTAATTGAACAGAACGAAAAACCAACTGGGGGCGACTTTTTGTCAAAGGGCAATATTTCTTTTTTTTTTTTTTTTTTTTTTTTTTTTTTTTAAACCGTGATTTTGTTGGTTTCTTTGTTTTGAAGTGGTTTGTTTTCGAGGCTGCAGTGAAACAGGGAAAAGGTTTACAACGTTTTAGTCCCGTCAGTGCATAATTTAATTTGCGTTTTTATTCACGTGTATTATTATTATTATTATTATTATTATTACGATTGTCTTCTGTGCCAGTTTTGTACTTACGGATGTGAGGCTGAGATGGCCTTGCTGTGTTTTTTTTCTCTGTGGTGGATATCAAAAACTATGTTTACTTTGTATATTGAAAAGAAAGAACGAACCACAAGAACCTTGATTCTGTAAAGAATCTTCTAGATGTTGCCTGGCTTTGTAAATGAGATGGTTAAAAATATATATATATATAAATATATATATATATATTTCTGTAAGATATATGTATACAGTATATATCCATTCAAGCGCAGTATACTGTATATATAAATCTACTGTGTACATATATACCTACGTTGTGTATATAGAAACTTACGGTGCTCTTTTCAGGCTCAGAACATTTGTGGCTGGAATATTGCACATTTGATGGAACAGTTGGAGCTCTATTTTATTTACCGAAATACATTCCATAATCTATTGGATGTCATTCTTGCGTTCTCTGTATTTGATTTCTCTCTCAGTCTTTCTGTTTTGATTTATTTTAATATAGGATATAACTTAATAAAATTTTAATATGATTTAATTATGAATCAAGTCCAATAAAGCAGGTTGTGGGGTGTTTCTTTTTTGCCCTTTCTGTCGTTCAGATGGCTGTGTTCAGAATAGAACACCTAGCAAACAATACAGTTTTTTGTTTTAAGAAAATGCTACAGTAAACAGTTAAAATGCCAATATGCTGCATTGTTTACCGGAAACATTTAATTTGCATTTCAGAAATCCTATACTTTTTTCGCTTGATTGTTCAAACGCGTCGTTAGACTTTCAATTCCGATTAATCGAAAAACATTTGCATGTGCCACTGTTGTCTACAGAAATGTTGTGTGCAGAACGTAGTGCGCTAGTATGCTTTTCTTGAGCACAAACTGGTCTAAAAGGTACTAAAACTCTTAAACCCTCAGCTGTGGATTGTCTTAGGATAAATATGCGCATTCAGAAGATTTAAGAAACATTTTCAAAAAGTTTAATCATTCTAAAAAAGTATTTACATCACAAGTTACAAATTAAAAGTGTTACATAATTGTAGCTGAGCTGTATTTTGTAAGCAGGTTTTGGGATGTCTGCATCCCTTTGTAAAAGACCATGTTGAAAATCAAAATGCAAGGCAGTTGAATGTACATGATTGTACAGCAGGTGAATTTAAGACTGAAATGAAGCCTAGAAGTAACTGATGTTGCACATGCTACATGTATTTAAATAGTGTTATATAGTACTATGTAGTCGACATTTTTATGCATTATGGGATTTGCTTGTATCTTTTAGAATTGCCTTTACGACTTGCTCTGTAACAAAACAGCTTAAACATGGTGCCAGAATTCATTTTAAAATTCATGTAGTCTTCTAATAACAAGTATTGAGGAGCTTTGGTCCTTTGGGATGTTTTCAGAAGGCAGCGGTGCTGCTTTTGTTGTTCGAGTCTGCGTCATTTTCAGAATATCTTTTGAACTCATGTGTGTTACTGAACCCAACCTGTAAAACAAAATGTGAACAATGTATTTAGAAATGCTAACGTTTTAAATTCCACCAACAGAATTCTGGCTGAATCCTACTTATGAATTTAGTCCTTTACCTCCTGGGCGGCTTCATTTTTTCTATGAACAGAAGAAACGTGTTTAACTCTGAACATACCTTTTTGTATTTGAGATCATATTTTTAAAAAGTGAGTGCATTATATTGTAATCTCTGACAATATAATAGAGTTTACCTTGAATAGGTAAAACCGTTGTCAATGCTTGATCTGTTCATTCTGCCAATATTGAAGCTCTCCTTGTCGGAATCTGTGTCCTTCTTCATTTTTTTCCTGAAGCAGCAAAAATCATGTATTATATTAAAAAAAAAAAAAAATAGTCCTTTTTTAAAAATCTTCTAATCAGTGTGATTAATAGTGTCATTAATAATTTACCTAACAAGATAGACTGTTGTCAGAGTGATAAGTCCCACAATGCTTATAGCCAGCAGAACACCGAGAGCAATGACTACTGCTTCATTGGAATTTTCGGAATTGTTTCCAGAACCATCCTCCACTTTGAATTCCAAATCAGAACCAAACAGCTTCTCCAGTTCGTCTTTTAAAGCGTCGTGATTAGTCTGCAGTTTCCTGTGGGAGTCGACACAGTTCACATCCCTCATCTCGCATCTTGTAAATTGCGAAGGAATAGGCCAGTAGGCTTTAAAAGCAGAAATGTGCAATACTTTATGAATCCATTGCATTTCTGGCTTACTCTTTGAGCTCTGTGGCTGGAATGATGGCGTCACTGGTATCCATGGCAACGAAGCTAATGTAAGTCTTGGCTGTAGATTCACGAAGAATGGCGCGCATCTCGTTCCCATTCTCAGCTCTCACACTGAGGATTTTCACAGTCAAACCTAAAGCTTTCTTCATGGAACTGAGACAAAACACCAATAAAACATTCAGGATGATTTGTGAAACAAGTTTCTTGGAAAAAAAACAACTCAAAAATTATTCAAGTAACAGGGGTTCTTGAGGTCAACTCGCTGACCCAGTTGTAGAAAGAGAGTGAATGATGGCATCAGTTTCAGTCTTTCTCACACAAAGTTATGTGACTTTAGTATGTATACGGACTATATTGTGCTTACAGTAAGAAGTCAGCAGCATCAGTTGTGGGGTTATTAGTGACAAAATGGGTGAACAATTTGGACAAACAATTTGCTTACTCTCTTTTCTCAAAACACAAATTGCAATGATTAATTTTCTCTTCTTTTGCTATGCAAAGTAGGCTAATTCTGATATAGCTATTCTCCTACTCACTCTTCAATCTCTGGTATCTTCTTCTCCACTGTAAACACAGCCTGGTTTAGAGAGATGACCATGACGTTGTTGCTTTCACTTTGCTTCACTGTGACCTGTAGGTGGAAAACATGAGAACTTGCTTTGATCCCATGAATTTTCACAATGCCTTTGGAGAAATTAAAAAATTCACATTTTTATTTTATCTTCTTTTTACCTCTACTTTTGCAGTTGCGCTCAGTCCATGTCTATCGGAGGCTTTCACCTGATAGGTGAACGTACCAACTCCAACGCTAGATGCGTCGTGTACGTAGATCTGACCAGTGCTTTCTTCCACTTCCAGCAGAGATGTGGACTCCTGCAGTGAATACTGCAACTCTGAGCTCTCGCCCACATCAGGGTCTGACGCCTGAGAGACACGTGACATTTCAACCACTCACATGACTCCAATTTTATGTTTTGTTTTCTGTTTTGCAAGTGTCTTCAAGGAAGTTACTAGAGCATTAGCCATAGAGTTGCTAAGAGGTTCTCGGAGAGTGCTAGGTGTATGCTTACTGGCCTGAGTCAAAAGATCCCACCCCTAAGTCTTGATGATATTCTAGTCTCTAGATCTAGTGTACCAGTACATCCACTGCATTTAAGATTGATGTCTATGCCCTCTTTTGAAAAGTACCAGTCCTCTCTGAGGTACACTTACCTGGACCTTCACTACAGGGAATTTGTATGGGGTGATACTGAAAATTTCTGCCTTATATATTTCAGCATCAAAAACTGGAGCCTCATTCACATTCTCAACCTGAACGCTGACCTGAAGATTAAGAGAGAGAAAGTCAATTGCTATTGTACATGAACCCTTTTTAAAGGAGAAAACCTTGTATTTAATATCAGCAAAACCTAGGCCTGAAACATATTCTGCGCAAATATGTAAATACAAATGTCTTTGCGTTCTTTAATTTGTTGGTGGAAAGAATTGGTCCAAATATATTTTGCATTCACAGTGTTGCATCAAGAGGTGCTATTTTCTCGAGTTGACTTCTGGAGGACAATTATTCAACATGTATTTTGGCTAGCCACCGTTATGTTTGCATACTTGTGTAGAGTTTGTCTCTGGCCTCAGTTTGGAGTAAAATAGTACCGTTGTTTCTGCAGTGTTTGGAGGAGATCTGGAGTCTATGGCCTCTACTGTGATAAAGTACCACTCCTCTTCTTCCTTGTCCAGTGACTTGAGAGCTTTTATGGTTCCTTCCTCATCCACAGAGAAGAGATCCTCATGTGACTTCATGTTATAGCTGACCGTAGCCAGTGGACTCCCTGTTAATGCCTTGACCTTGCCTAATATTGTTGCCTCAGGTTCGTTCTCCTTGATTGCAAAGTTGTAGGAGGAGCTCTCAAAAGCCACACCCTCATTGAGAGAGGAAATTTTGAAGTTGATCAAGACTTCGGCTACACAGAGAAGAAAGATGTTAGTTTTGACATGTTTGTTGGACCAGATTTGAATGCTGAAGGGGGAATTTACTAACAATGAACTCCTCCCAAAGAACGGTACATTTTTTATCTCCAGATTCACTGGAATATTTCAAAGGAATTATGTAACCTAGACCCAAACCTTCATCAGACCGTGCTGGTGCTCCATGATCTGTTGCTACAGCGGTCAGGGTTAGCAGTGTGTCTTCTGTGACCCCACTAAGGTCAGAGGTCAAAGTGATGTCCCCTGTTTCAGCATCCAGTGCGACCATAGAAGATTCTTCAGAGAAACTACAGAAAGAGATACATTCATCTGTGTGTTTTATACTATTAATCGTTCAGACTTTACCTTTTCTACATGGAAGCTTGGTTATAAGTATGAAAGCCTCGAGCTGTACCTGTAGCTAATGACTGCGTTGGGTCCATCATCTTTGTCTGTGGCAGAGACTGTCAGCAGCACCTCTCCAACCTTGGCGTCTTTAACCAGAATGCTTCTGCTGTAGGACTCAGAGCTGAAGACTGGAGCGTTGTCATTGACGTCTGTGACACTGACCCTCACTGTTGTGATGTCCTGAAAAAAATGGACACGAGCAACCCTTTTGTAGTACAGACCAAAAGCAATTTCTAGTATCTTAAGATTGTTCTTAGTATCAGGTATCCAGAGGTTTGAATACTGACACAAATTTAGATGTAATAGCAGCTTCAACTGGTTGATCATCTGTGCGACATAATATAAATATAAAAATAATATTTTATAATATAAAATGTGATTGCATATTGAGTGTCAGTGGTCCATTTGAGAGATAGTAGGTGGCCATGCACTGTAAGTCTGTGATCCACTGTAAAGCAAGAAGTAAACGACAAACGCATCACCCACCAGATGTTGTGAGGTAAAAAATTATTTAAATACTGTTCAGTTTCTTGCACAGACGAGATAAACTAGTTGCTTAATTGTCCAGAGTTCATGGAAACTAAATCTGTGGACAAATTAATTGATTTTTGAGGCAATTAATAGCATACAACATAGACCAGAGATAGCAAAATCCAGCTCCTTCCTACAGACTTAGGAAGCCCTGATCCTGGAAAGCAACCAGTGTTAGAGCAAGGATTGAAATAAAGTCTGTAGGAATTTTGCTATCTCTTGTCTATGTTGTCTAGGTTGTATGCTATTAATTGTCTTAAATAAAACTCAATGAATTTGTTCACAGATTTAGTTTCCATGAACTCTGGAAAATTAAGCAACTAGTTTATCACTCGAGCATGTCCTTTGTCATGGCCAATGGGTATAAAGATTTATACTCTTGACAACTGATGTTCAGATTGGAGGCTGAAGTAATTGTTCTTTTTGTTACACTGGAAATGTGCACAAGTAGTCTGTAAACTGTAAACTGTGCAAATGCTTTTTAGGTTGTGATTTAGAATGGACCAGCAAGTGCAAAACTGCATTGTTCACAGATCACACAAGTTGTACAAAGAAAAGGAAATTACATTTCCCTGTGGGATCCCATGATCCATTGCAACAATGACCACATCATACACATCTTGTGTCTCCCGATCAAGCTCCTCGATAGCTAGTAGAGTACCATCCTAAAGGGGGAAAGGTAATAAATATTAAAAATAATAAATAATTGACAATCTGACAATTCATTGTTATATGTTTAGGACCTCACCTCTCTAAAAGTAAAGATATTGCTGTAAGAGGAAGTAATGATGGAAACACGTCCGTTTTCTCCAATGTCAGAGTCTGTGGCTGAGATCACACACACCTCTCCGGGTGATGAGGGCGTGTAAACACCTTCCTGAATCTCAATGGAGTCTGGGAGAGGAAGGAATTGTGGGTTGTTGTCGTTGACGTCCAGAACAGTGATGATGACCTGAGTTGTGGAGCTTAAACCATCGTCAGGCTGGTCTACAGCTATTACCTAAAGAAGACGACGCAAACATCCCATTAAGAATGAATAATCAATGAATGAATGAATAGTTGGGTTCAAGAGATGTGGTAGTTTTGTACCTCTATTATGTAGTTGTCTGTAGTTTCTCTATCCAAGGTGGCATCGCTCCTGAGTGATATTACTCCTTGACTGTTGATAACGAATGTGTCACTGTCCATGATGAAGTGCCCTTTAGAGAACCCACCCTGTTCAGAAACAACAGAAGAAGATTGCTGCAACAGTGGGAATTTGGCTTACTTGGAAAAGTTGTAGTTTAAATACATGGGCAGTTAGAAGAAGGTTTGGAATGTTACATATTTGGAATGTTTGAAATTGTTATGCTGTTGCAATAAGAAATTAGGAATTATAAGAAATTCTGCCAATTTGTTGGTAGTTGTTATTAACTTTAAAAGATTTTGCTGTAGTGTTCTTAGTGGTTTCTATATAGTTAAAACAACAGCTAGTGACTGCTTTTTTTCCTCTCACCTCATCCTCATCTGTAACCTCTAAAGACACCAGAGCAGATCCACCTGCAAGGTTTTCATAGAGCGATATCTCATACAGATCCTTACTGAACACAGGAGCTTTATCATTTACATCCTCCACCCACAACGTTACAGAAGTACTGCCAGTGAGAACAGGGTTTCCTCCATCTCGTCCCTCCACTTCTAGAGTGTACCTCTTAGCTTTGCCATAATCTAGTTTGGCAGCTAAACTTATGGAACCAGACACTTCGTCAATGGTAAAAATGGGTGGTGTAGAAGAAGGCTCCTGTTTGACAATGTGATAAGTCACGATAGCATTTTGACCGTCATCTTTGTCTGTTGCCATAATGTCTATAACGTTTGTTCCTAGTTCAGCATCCTCCTTCACTGCGGTCTCATACTGTTGTTTGGAAAATATTGGAGCATTGTCGTTGATGTCAGTCACGAAGATTTCCAGAGTGGTGGTAGAGGAGCGTGACGGGCGACCCTGATCTTGGGCAGTGATCACTAAGCTATACTCATCTTGGGTCTCCCTGTCAAGAGGAGCTGCTAGAGAGATCGCTCCTGTTTCTTGGTCAACACTAAATCTCCCAGCGCCTCCCAGGAGAGTGTATCGGACTTCACCATTAAACCCTGAGTCTGCATCTGTGGCTGTTACTGATGTTACATCATCTCCCACTGCATGATCCTCTGGTACTTGGACAGTGGCAGGGTGAGTTCCAAACACTGGACTGTTGTCATTGATGTCCAGCACCTCAACCAGGACTGATGCTGTATCAAGGTTAGTACCGTCCGATATCGACACCTGTACAGTGTAGCTGCTCTTCTCCTCGAAGTCCAGTTTGACTTTGGTCAAGAGAACACCTGTATCCTGGTTTATGGAGAACTTGTCATCTTCACTCACAACCGTTAACATGACAGGAACTATAGGGTCAAGAGACAGGAAGTCAAGCTGTAAATGAGAGAGTACACATGGGGCCATGATTAGACTATTTACTAGATTTTCAGTTTTTTTGTGTATGTGAGAAATCACTGATTAACATTTTAAAGGATGCTGATATTTAGTATGTAATGATTCCTTCAGTCCATTCATCACACAAAGTTGTCAGATAGAAGACTTGGGATATAAATGACTATATGGACTACTTGGATGGTCCTTTTATGCAAGCGATCTTCAATCTGGCTCCTGGAGAGCTACTGTCCTGCAGACTTCAATTCCAAACTTGTTCCAACAAACCTGCCTGTACTTATCGAGCTATTTTGAATTAGCTTGTGAGAGTGTGTTCGATTGAGGTGGGAGGTGAAATCTACAGAACTGTAGCTCTCAGTAATTAAGCAGACCATATTATTGCCATCAAACACAGTGCCTTGGGAAGGAAGATCTTATAAAGTAATTGTTTTTGCTGTCAAGACCTTCACAATCTCTGCGTCTGCCTGATCCTCCTCTACTTGTCCTTGGTAGGTATCCCGAAGGAACTGAGGATGAGACTCTCCAGGTGCCTTGACATTCACCATTGCAGCGGTCGATCTGCTTATAGCACCCCCTAATGGCATGAAAAGAAAGTGCAGTGGTTTCTAAGACAAAAGTAACGTGCCCGCAACCATGTCTCCATCAAATGTCTTCCAAAACACATGTGAAAACTTACCATCTTTTGCAGTCACGTAGAGTGCAAACTCAAGGATGTTATTGTCCACCAGGTCGATTTCGTTAACAAGTCTAATCTCCCCATTATTCTCATTAATTTCGAAATGACCTTTCTCATTTCCAAACTCAATTGAGTAGGTGATTTCCCCATTTGAACCTTCATCTAGGTCTGTTGCTTCAACCTGACATTAAAATGTATGCTTAGTTAGTACGCAATGTTTAGTCTAAACGTCATCTTATTATGACATTTATGGTTCCACAGCCTCTGAAAATGTTGATTGAAGTGACTCAACAAAACAATGATTCCTCACCTTGACAACCTGCATTCCAGCAGTCTGGTTGCTGAAAACTTTGCCCTCATACTTGGAAGCTGTAAACTGTGGACTGTTGTCATTCTCATCCAGCAAGACAATGGTCACATCTGCTGTTGCTGTGTTGGTGGGAAGAGACTTTTCTTGTGCTTCGACCTTTAGATTTTGAAAACAAAATTTGTGTCACGTAATTTTTCATTGCACAAAATAATCACATCAATGATAAAATTAGCCTTATTGTTACTTGAAAGCGGAAGCTAGCTGTGGTTTCTCTGTCGAGGTCCTCTGAGCGTTTCACCAGAATTATTCCATCAGGGCTGATTGAAAAAGGAACAGAGTCTGAAATAATCCGGATTGTTCCCTCAAATCCTCCCTGGGATGAAAGAGGTCACTTAGAAAATTTTCTCAGTTTTTATTTTATTTATATGACCAGACAGCAGAGTTATCAGGAACAGTACCAGATCTTTATCGGTGACTCTAGTCTGAAGCACAAACTGGTCCTGTGGTGAATTTTCCAGAATAGACACTGTATACTCATCGTGGTCAAACTCTGGTAGGTTGTCATTCACGTCTTTAATGAGGACAGACAACACAGCGTTTGCCGTTTTGCTGGCATCATCCTGCTGAGCTGCCTGTTTTATGAGTAGAAATAATGAGTGGAAGAATCAAAATGCTAAAATCTCTTCAGATTCATAGCATTGCATAATTTGAATGTCTTTAGAAACGTCTTTTACCTGTATATAAACTGTTATCTGGTCAATTGCCTCTCTGTCAAGTGCTGTTGTCACAGAGATGACCCCACTGTTTGGGTCAATATTAAAGATGCTCTGATATTCACTTGGAAGAACTGGAAAAAAATATGAATACATGTGCTTTATTATCAGAGACATAACACAGAATGTTCAAAAGTAAGTATATTATTAGGGGTGTAAAGTACTTGTTTTGCTACTATTTTGGTGACATTTTATATCCCTTCATATTATCAGATTTAAAATGTGACCCTGGACCACAAAACCAGCCTTAATTCACTGGGATATATTTATAGCAATAGCGAAAAATACACTGTATGCGTCAAAGTGATTTTGTTTTTCGATCATCATTAGGACATTAAGTAAAGATCATGTTCCTCAAAGATATTTCCTACTGTAAATATATCAAAAGGTAATTTTTTATTAGTAATATGAACTTCATTTGGACAATTTTAAAGGTGTTTTTCTCAGTATTTAGACAAATTGATTGGTTTGGTCCATGGTCACAAATAACTGTTTCACCTTTAGCTCTACAAAATTTTATCAAGAAACTATTTTTGGAAACAGGACAGGTGGAGGAGGTTGTTTAGATTAGGACGTATATCATGCAAGTGTGTTGTAAACCTTCTGTTACAGTACCTGTTGTTATGCTGTAAACGACAGGCTCGTTGATGCCCGTGTCTCCATCCTGAGCTTTAATGGCTTCAGGAGTGAAGTCTGATAATTGTCCTGCCTGGGCATGGCCAAAAAAGAAGATTTTATTTGTGTGGGTAGATATATGTTTTAAGCATGGACCTCGTCTTCTGACGTCATTTACCTGATTTTCCTCAATGGATGCCGTGTAGTAACTGTGATCAAAATAAGGGTTTAGGTTGTCATAATCTTCAACTGTTATTGCAACTGTCGTTGTGTCAGTGAGTCCTCCTATATCCTGCAAAGAACCATAGTGTGTTGTTATTTCTTTAAAGAACAGACTACCAAAGCAGTACTTCGAAGCTTAGTAATGGCAAAGTAAAAATGGATGCTAGGATGTGAGATGTGTCTTTACTCTGGCTTCCACGGTGAAGATGTACTGTTGATCGTTGTTGTAGTTCAGACGCTGTTTCAACCTGATGTTACCGTCCGGTCTCACTTCAAAGTCGTCTGGTACTGGAGACTGTTAATAGAGTGGAAGTAATCAATTGAAATGAGGATGAACTTGCATAGCCTTTGCACAATGCAGCCTATTGTTCGTGACTCACCAGTATAGAATATATAATATTGTTGTTTTCTGGAGACACATCTGCATCGTCAGCCCTCACCCTGAGCACATCTGTACCCACAGCTGTCGTCTGGAGCAAAACACAGTCAACTAAGAGACCAAACGCTCAACAGCTGTATAAAGACGTGACCAAACACACACCTCTGACACTGTGGTGCTGTACGCCTGGCTCTGGAAGATCGGAGGGTTGTCATTGATGTCCAGAACATCTATCGTCCGGGTGTTTTTCAGCTGAAGCCAACAATAAAGACTGAATCTAACTTATTCGTATAATACTATAGTCTTGATTATTTTATGGTGTCATTAATTAAACAAACTTACCCCGGTGTTGGAGCAGGAGACTGAATAATATAATTTCTCTGCGTACTAGAAGAAGTAATACATACAAAGCGTGAAAAGACATGTAAGAGGTAAAGGGTAAAGTAACCAGTTAATATCTGAAACTGTCTCAGCTCGATGAACCAGTGAGGCCACAACAAACCTCCTTCAGTTCATCAGCGTCCAGGGGTTTCTTGGTCCGTACAGTAGCAGTTGGATCTCCATCAGAGTGAATCAGCTCCACATACTCCAAGCCGATAGGAAAGCGATACGCCTCCAGAACCAGACGATCATTAGGACCGATATTAGTGAGAATCTCTACATCACCTGCAGGCCAGGTTAAATACACATCTAAATATGTATTCTAACACACAATTAACAATTAATCACATAAAGACTAGATAATTCCAGTGCCCTGTTATTTATTTATTTGTAATATCCACAAGGAGCAGCACTTTAAATTACCACACACGCTCAGAAATAGTGCAAAGCTGTCACCTTTTCAAAAGGTACATGTTTGTACCTTAAGGATATATAATAGTACTTAAAGAGTACATATTTGAACAAAATTGTACTTTTTGAAAAGGTACCTCCCCAGTGACAGCTTTTGTACCTTTATTTCTGAGAGTGCGGAGGCGCTATATTATTAAAATATCTGATTTAAAAATTAGCACGCAAAAAAAGTGAAAAGGCACATGTAATGTAAACGTTTGAATATCTCACCTTCATATCCTTCCTGGATACTCCCAACGACGTTATTAGTCCCAGATGCACAGTTTATCTGTGAGGAAGCTTAAACAGCAACAGGCATTTGCTTTATAGACCTAATAGACAGCTAAAAGCCTTAGTATTACAAACAGCATTAAATCATACAATATGCGGAAGTTCGATCATTCTAAGTTAAATCAACATGGTATCTGGTTGTAATGAATATTGCTCGTTTAAAATGCATGGATTAAATATTGAATCACTTCGAAATATGTATTATTAAATTATATTATTTCCTATTATACGTCTTAATTAGACAGACATAAATGTGGCTTACCGGTATCGCTCCATACACCACGGACACGCAGAAAAGCTAAAATAAATAAAGAATAAAAAGGAATTGAAAATAAGGCCATCTTTTTCGTAATCCGCTCTCAGGGTAGGTTGTCTTATGAAACCTGGCCGTGAAGAGAATGATTATTCTGTATGTAACTTCTCTCTCTGAGCTGTTTTTTATTGTATGTCATAAACAGTTATGGTCTCTGCCGTAAGAAGGTCTCAAAGGTGCTTCATAGAGACCAATAATGCAGGATCGACGTGGGAGGGATTTCTGGAGAGAGGGCGATGTTATTAGTTTATTTGAGGATATCTGAGATTCGGAATCGCTGATATCGATCTTTACTTAATCTCGTTCTATCGGTTCTTCTCACGCAATGCTTTAGTCACTTAGGTCTATTTTTGTTTATGATTATACAGCATGTTGAATGCTTCGTTCTGATTGGTCAGCTGCGACATTCTAATGTCGAATGACCTTTGAACTGTATATTTGGCTGTTGTCTGGCAACCGATTTCATATTACTCTGTGCTCCTTTTTTTGTGTCACATAATCTAATTATTTCCCGTTTAATGAATATTTAACTTACAATGCATTTATTAAACGGTGGGGTAATAAGAAGAATCCTGAGCAGTCAACCGCCCGTATATTAAAACAAACCCCTGTAGGGTGATATAAGTTCATATTTGGGACGTGACCCTGCTGTAAGGGATTATTTTGGAATATTGAACACTACATTGTTCCTTCCTTAACAATAACCACTCAACCGCTGTCATAAATCAAAAGACCTTTATGCTAAACTTTGGCCTGCAATTGAACGGGCTGTAAAGATGCATGACAACAATGAATAATTCACACCCTGTGTATCTCCAAATAATCTTATCTCATTGCTACTGCCAACACAAGATTACCTTATCACTGCTTATTAGTGTTGTGAAATTTTTGTTATTCAAAGTAGTAAACTAATTGTGAAGACTGAGAATGAAAAACCAGAGTTTTGTCTTTGTCTTTTATTTCTCTGCAGAGAATGATATGTATGTACATGTATATATATGTATATGTATATATATGTGTGTGTATATATATGTGTGTGTATATATATGTATATATATGTATATATATGTGTGTGTGTATATGTATATATATGTATATATATATATATATATATATATATATATATATATATTCAATTATTAGATTATATATAGAGTAGATTATATAGTCAACCATTTGTCTTTGTATGTAATTAGTGGATTTCGAAAAAATGTCATTACACTAGTTATGATCTTTATTTACATATTACAACAATATTTTAGTTACGTTACTGAACAATTCAAAGGTCACACACTATAAACACCTTATATAAATGCATGAAAGATTATTACGTCTTGTTCTTATGATTTTATGTAATTAAGGATTTATATGTTAGCCGAAACATTAATCCTACAGCAAGGTGTACAAATCATAAAATACATCTCAACTGCATTAGCAGCTGATGCCATCTTTCGGAAAGCATGTCCACAGCGACTGACTTTAACTACTTTGTGTGGAGCGATATTGAAAACGAAGCGAATCTGTCGGCGGTCACGAGGTACGTCTGTCACTGGTCCAAGTCGCAGCTCGAGCGTTCAGGGTTTAATGGTGTGCTCAGGAGCATGTGAGGGCTAGATAGTGTTGCCGTAGAAACGCATCATTTAGATAGAGTCTAATGTCACGTGTCATCTGGGAAGTATGCGGTCCAACAAATAGGTTTTCACAAGTTCACACTTACGTATGATGAGCTCAGGGAAAAATACTACCTGTCAAATGATGTTTTATTAATGTCTACCCCTACAGTACTGCAAGTATAGTAATTATGTGTTATATTTGCGGTTTTGACTATAAGGTATATAGCTACTGTAAACCGGTAATAAATATTTGTTCTGCTAATTAGATTAATGTCTACACCTACCGCATCCCTAAACCTACCCTTACAGTAATCCAAATATAATAACTATGTGTTACATTCACGGTTTCTAATGTAAACCAGCCATAAGTGTCACATAGTTGGACATAGTTGTTGTTGTTTTCTTGTCCCGTGTGCTCTGTGTGCCCTAATTTCAGTTAACTGTCTTATTGTGTTCAGCTGTGTCTTGTTAATTTAGTCATTTACGTGTATTTAAGTCCAGTTTGTCTGATCGTCGTGTTTATTGTGTGGTTATTTTCTGCCTGCCTTCCTGTAGCAGTGATACTTTCTTCTTTGCGAATTATTAAAACTCTTAAAGTGTTATATGCCCGTCGTGTGCTCCTTCCCTGAACCACAGTAATTTTTCTACCTATTAGATTGTGCTTTATGTCTAATTATTAGTAATTGATACTAATACTAGTATCTTCTTTAAAGCAGGCAGAATGCTAGATCTATCAATGGAAGTGGCACAAATAATTTACTCTTTCAGTCAACGAACTTTGCATCCGGCGCCTCTATATGTGCATGTAAAACTCAGCTAGCCTATACGGCGTAACAATAGGTGTCCATGAATATAAAGCTTATGTAGCTTCTGGCTGTAGTTTCTTCTGAGGATGCAGAGAAATGTTTGAACACCTTCAGAATCCACATTGACCACACAATGAACAGTTTATTGTGAAAGAATGCTTTAAATTAATATGTCAAGCAGAAAGAGCTGTTTTGTCGAGCACTCCTCCAATCAGAGGAACCCGAGAGTATCATTTCTTTGGTATCATCCTCTTCAGTTTGAACGTAGGCTTTTCTTCACTCACTCCAATCTGCAGGCAAGCACGGAAAAAATTGTTGAACGCATTGCACCGATGGATCTTTTTACGACTTTCGATCAAAATGGCATTGAAACAACTCTGCCCACCATCACGGTTGTAGTTGCGAACAGTCCGTGTTCGTCAGTGGCTTTAACCAGTAAGGTGAACCGACTGTCTCCAAAACCGGATACATCTAGTATGTAGAGCTGACCGCTGTGTGCCTCTACATCCAGCAGTGGACAGTGCTCCAGCAGGAATACTGCAATCTGGAGCTCTCGCCCACATCAGGATCTGAAGCCTGAAAGAAGAGCATTTGGTCATGTATTTTGATTAGTCTGCGGTTTGTTTACATAATATATATGCGTGTACTGTGTATATTTATTAGTTACATATAAATTAGTGCACATTTCATAGTACACAGTATATAATATAAATTATATAAATGTAAATTTAATGTAAATATTTTCAAAATATATTCTCTGTGTGTATTTATATATGCATAAACATACACACAAACATATATTACATAAACAAGAACTTTTATTTTGAATGTGGTTAATTGTGATTTAATCATTTGACAGCACTAATTTTAATTTAGTTTAGTAATAGTTTGATGGCTAGCAGCTTTTTGGGAGAAACATTTCAGACACCAAACTATTAAAAAAAATTTGGATCACTTTGAAAAATAGCAACTCACTTCTCCTCATCGAGACATGATTTGAAGCATGATTGATGCCCATGGAACAAAGGGTTGAGTTACATGCCAAAGTTTACTACAATTATCACTTACCTGAACCTTCACTAAAGGGAATTTGTATGGAGAGTTACTGGGGATTTGGGCTTCATATATTTCAGCATCAAACACAGGAGCCTCGTTCACATTCTCAACCTGAACGCTGACCTGAAGATTAAGAGAAAGAGAGAGTCAATGCAAATATGTATGTGTCGGTATGTGGCTTTGGCCTCGGTTTCTGGCTTTAGTTTGGAGTAGGAATAGTACCGTTGTTTCTGCAGTGTTTGGAGGAGATCTAGAGTCTATGGCCTCTACTGTGAGAAAGTACCACTCCTCTTCTTCCTTGTCCAGTGACTTGAGAGCTTTTATGGTTCCTTCCTCATCCACAGAGAAGAGATCCTCATGTGACTTCATGTTATAGCTGACCGTAGCCAGTGGACTCCCTGTTAATGCCTTGACCTTGCCTAATATTGTTGCCTCAGGTTCGTTCTCCTTGATCGCAAAAATGTAGGAGGAGCTCTCAAAAGCCACACCTTCAGTTTTGAAATGGATCAAGACTTTGGCTATAGAGAGAAGAAATAAGTAATTTACGAAGAATGAATGCTGAAAGGCAGTAACAGTAACATATTTCTGCATTTTCATATATAAGTAGGAACGTGCTACACCCAAACCTTCATCAGACCGTGCTGGTGTTCCTTTATCTGTTGCTATAGCGGTCAGGGTGAGGAGTGTGTCTTCTGTGACCCCACTAAGGTCAGAGGTCAAAGTGATGTCCCCTGTATTAGCATCCAGTGCGACCATAGAAGATTCTTCAGAGAAACTACAGAAAGAGATACATTCATCTGTGTGTTTTATACTATTAATCGTTCAGACTTTACCTTTTCTACATGGAAGCTTGGTTATAAGTATGAAAGCCTCGAGCTGTACCTGTAGCTAATGACTGCGTTGGGTCCATCATCTTTGTCTGTGGCAGAGACTCTCAGCAGCACCTCTCCAACCTTGGCGTCTTTAACCAGAATGCTTCTGCTGTAGGACTCAGAGCTGAAGACTGGAGCGTGGTTATTGACACCTTTGACTCTGACCCTCACTGTGGTGATGTCCTGGAGAAGATCAAACGCATAGATTTATACGCAACCACACAAATAAACCTTTTACTCCTGCCAGTACGTATTTTTTATATGCAGCCTGTGGGAACACTCTGTTGCTTGAGACTATGATTGTTCCAGTCAATACATTTACAATACTATATTAAACCACACAATACAATATTGCAAATAAGTGAAAGTTAATACATTTCTTGGTGGGATTGCATGATCCATTGCAATGATGACCACATCGTACACGTCCTGCTTTTCTTTATCCAGCTTGTCGATAGCTAGTAGAGTCCCATCCTACAAAAGAATTAAATAAACCCTCAGGTTGGATCTGAAAATATGATGTAACGCCGATAGGCACGTAAAGCACCAGTGACGGCTCTCGTAAGCCCCCTCACCTCTCTGAAGCTAAAGAGTTCACTGTGTGAGTAAGTAATGATGGAAACACGTCCGTTTTCTCCAATGTCAGAGTCTGTGGCTGAGATCACGCACACCTCTCCGGGTGATGAGGGCGTGTAAACACCTTCCTGAATCTCAATGGAGTCTGGGAGAGGAAGGAATTGTGGGTTGTTGTCGTTGATGTCCAGAACAGTGATGATGACCTGAGTTGTGGAGCTTAAACCATCGTCAGGCTGGTCTACAGCTATTACCTAAAGAAGACGACGCAAACATCCCATTAAGAATGAATAATCAATGAATGAATGAATAGTTGGGTTCAAGAGATGTGGTAGTTTTGTACCTCTATTATGTAGTTGTCTGTAGTTTCTCTATCCAAGGTGGCATCGCTCCTGAGTGATATTACTCCTTGACTGTTGATAACGAATGTGTCACTGTCCATGATGAAGTGCCCTTTAGAGAACCCACCCTGTTCAGAAACAACAGAAGAAGACATAAGTGCATCGAAACAACACTTCGTCTTGGCAAAGGCTTACTTGGTTTTGAAGTTTGACAATGCAGATCTGTTACAATTTGAATACTTATAACCTAGACATTTTATGTCAGTTTTGATGAGATTCGTTCTTTTAGTGTTTGCAGGTAATTTTTGTCACACTATATTTTGGGCACCAGTTCTCATAATCAACTAAATATTAACTATGCTTGAATAAACTGCTAATGTGCTGCTTATTAATAGTCATTTTAGGTATGGGGGATTAAGGGATGCTTAAACGCTTAATCATGAAGAACAAGGCATTAATATGTGTTTTAGAAGTACTTAAAATCAGCCGATATGTTAGTAATATGCATGCTAATAAGTTACTAATTGGTCTTAAGTGTTACTTTTTTATTATTTATTTATACAAACAGACAGTGAGATTCTCAGGAACAGTACCAGGTCTTGATCGGTGACTCTAGTCTGAAGCACAAACTGGTCCGGTGGTGAATTTTCCAGAATAGACACTGTATACTCATCCTGGTCAAACTCTGGTAGGTTGTCATTCACGTCTTTAATGAGGACAGACAACACAGCGTTTGCCGTTTTGCTGGCATCATCCTGCTGAGCTGCCTGTTTTATGAGTAGAAATAATGAGTGGAAGAATCAAAATGCTAAAATCTCTTCAGATTCATAACATTGCATTAATGTAAATGAATGTCTTTAGAAACGTCTCATACCTGTATGTAAACGGTTATCCGGTCAATTTCCTCTCTGTCAAGTGCTGTTGTCACAGAGATGACCCCACTGTTTGGGTCAATATTAAAGATGCTCTGATATTCACTTGGAAGAACTGGAATGGAAATATGGATGAATGGGCTTTGTAATGACCAGTTCTGTACATTTCATTATTTAGATCAGTTTTAGGAGCAATATGATTTATTGATTAGATAAGGGCGCTAACAGTACCTGTTGTTATGCTGTAAACGACAGGCTCGTTGATGCCCGTGTCTCCATCTTGAGCTTTAATGGCTTCAGGAGTGAAGTCTGATAATTGTCCTGCCTGGGCATGGCCAAAAAAAGACATAAAGGGTTTTATTTGTTTGATCAGAGATGGATTTGAAGGTTCTGTTCTGTAATGTTGTTTACCTGATTTTCTTCAATGGATGCTTCATAGAGAATGTGATCAAAATAAGGGTTTAGGTTGTCAAAATCTTCTACTGTTATTGTAACTGTCGTTGTGTCAGTGAGTCCTCCTATGTCCTGAAAGAAAATAAACAAATTTGAAAATAACCCCGCTAGTAACCTAGCTATCGCTAACTATGAATTAGTAACAATCTCACTTCAGTCAGCTAGATTGAAAGTTACACAACCACTGAATTTTCTGGTATTATAATTTTTTATTGATATTAAAATGTATTTTGTACTTCACTTTGAAATACTAAATATTTATTTTATGTAGTAACAATGCAAAAAATGTTTAACTTTTTTTTAAATATAAAATTCACAAACAAATAATCCTATTTATCTATTAATTTTAGGATACTAATTGGGAAAATGTATTAATTTTAAATATCTTCTGGAGTTCAGGACATTATTCATTTTAAAATACAGTTTTTTGGGATATATTTAACATTCAGTGAATAATAAGAGCTATATAAGAGATATATAAATAATAAATGCATATGGTTCACCTTTCATAATGCTGCTGTATCTTGTATAAATTTTAACAGTCAGAAGCCATTCCTTATTTTAACTATTAAAATAACCCAACAATTTATTGATCTAATATGTTCAACCTAACATGTTGATTTACTATCAACCTTAAAATAATAGTATTCAGTCCAAAAATCATAATGCTGTCATCACCAAGGCTGCTCCTGATCCTCACACTTTTACTGTATGGAAAAAAAGCAGCTTGGACATTCTGCCAAACATCTCTTTCTGGGTTCCACAAGTGACTATAATCACAGAACTTCGAGTTTTGGGTGAACTATGCTTTGAACGATAGATAAGAGCGATGTTTTGAAATTTACTGATCAAAATGATATGGATGCAGAACTGCTAGGATGTGAGATGTATTGTCTTTACTCTGGCTTCCACGGTGAAGATGTACTGTTGATCGTTGTTGTAGTTCAGGCGCTGTTTCAACCTGATGTTACCGTCCGGTCTCACTTCAAAGTCGTCTGGTACTGGAGACTGTTAATAGAGTGGAAGTAATCAATTGAAATGAGGATGAACTTGCATAGCCTTTGCACAATGCAGCTTATTGTTCGTGACTCACCAGTATAGAGTATGCAATTTTGTTGTTTTCTGGAGACACATCTGCATCGTCAGCCCTCACCCTGAGCACATCTGTACCCACAGCTGTCGTCTGGAGCAAAACACAGTCAACTAAGAGACCAAACGCTCAACAGCTGTATAAAGACGTGACCAAACACACACCTCTGACACTGTGGTGCTGTACGCCTGGCTCTGGAAGATCGGAGGGTTGTCATTGATGTCCAGAACATCTATCGTCCGGGTGTTTTTCAGCTGAAGCCAACAATAAAGACTGAATCTAACTTATTCGTATAATACTATAGTCTTGATTATTTTACGGTGTCATTAATTAAACAAACTTACCCCGGTGTTGGAGCAGGAGACTGAATAATATAATTTCTCTGCGTACTAGAAGAAGTAATACATACAAAGCGTGAAAAGACATGTAAGAGGTAAAGGGTAAAGTAACCAGTTAATATCTGAAACTGTCTCAGCTCGATGAACCAGTGAGGCCACAACAAACCTCCTTCAGTTCATCAGCGTCCAGGGGTTTCTTGGTCCGTACAGTAGCAGTTGGATCTCCATCAGAGTGAATCAGCTCCACATACTCCAAGCCGATAGGAAAGCGATACGCCTCCAGAACCAGACGATCATTAGGACCGATATTAGTGAGAATCTCTACATCACCTGCAGGCCAGGTTAAGTACACATTCCAACACAAAAACTAAAACACAACTATTAAATAAGATCAGTATTGTTCTTTAAATATTGTTTCCTTACTTGCAAATAGTATTCATTTTATAAAGACATCTGGGCATATCTCACCTTTATATCCCTCCAGGAATTTCCCTACATTGACATTAGTTCCAGCTGCACAGTTTATCTGTGAGGAGCCTTAAACAGTAACAAATCGTGGGCTTAATTGAACAAAGAGTTAAAACTCAGCACAAAATATGCTAAATCATACAGTGTATTGATTTAACAATGAATATTTTTTGACAGTTTCTAAACTCAAGTCATTTAATTTTAAATCTCTCCTCTTGCAATGGTAAGCAAAATTGTTTCCTATTCTGACCAGCGTTTCAAATAATTACAAGACCTCTGTCCTTTAAAACGTGATTTTAGACTATCAACAGAATTAGTCCAAATGTTTGAATTTTATATCGTTACATCAGCTGGTTGTGATTCAGTTTGACTTACCGATAGCACTCCTTACCCCGTGGACATGCAGAAAGGCTAAAACAATTAAAATAGAAAGAAAGGCCATATTTTCTGCGATTCACGTTCAGTGCAGCTTGTTAAACGAAGCCTGGCAGTGAAGAGAATGACTGTTGTGTAATATTGTTCTCTGATATATTTATTAATTATGTGTCATAAACGGGTATGGCCTCACATGAAGATGTGTAAACTAGTATCAAAGGTGCTTCATAGCAGCCAATTATACGGGACTGATAGCATATAGAGCGAGTAAATACAAGTAAAATTACGTTACTAGTTTGTTTAAGGATATCTGAAATTTTAGTCTTTGTTTTTGGCCTTTACTTGGTCTTCTTCCACCATGCCTACTCATGCAGTTGTTTTAGTTCTGGGGTTTGTTCATCTTATTTTGGAAGTAAGCTTTTTCGAATCTGACTGATTAGATGTGAGCTTTTTTGAACGTGTGAAATGCCTGACTGGTTAGTCGCTAATGATCGTAAATAACTAGAACAGCTAGTTTTGTCCAGCAAAAAAATTAAAACCAGAAGCAGATGACAAGAAGCCCACATTTAAGTTATAAATCTTTTATGCTGGACTTTGGCCTGCAATCGAACACGTTGTACTAAAACAGTTACATGACGGCAATGAAATTACACAATATTGCTAAGATCACATTAGTATCCCCAAAAGATTAGTTACATTTAGTTATAAAACGTTTAAGATGGACCAAGACTAACCAGCCTAGACAAATATGGTTTCCAATTAGACTGCATAAATTATTGATTATGCGATCAGTGATTAGGTGGTTAAAATCGAATCACTCAAAAATCATTGCAAGGTATTTATTTATAAGATATTTATTCATATGTATCATTATGTGGATGTTTTAGTCATTGAAAAGCTTTATTAATGTATTGTTTTGAATCTGTGCTTTAATTTGGCATGACATCTTGAAGTTGCAAAACCTTGTACAGCCCTTACTAATTCCAAAGTAATTTGATCATATTTCCACTACCATCCCAACTACCACACCTTTATTTCTATTCACTACCGTTTTAATAGTGTACAGTACGTTTGTTTTGTCACTATAGTGTTAAGAAGCGTTGTTTTACATTTCGTTTGAAAAGAATCTCTGTGATATTTTCCAGAAATATCTAAAAACAGGCATCATCAAGGAAAATCACGCTCTACTCATTTATATATTCACTGACAAAAAAAATAAAAATAAAAAATTGATGATTACAGATGATAATTACTAAAACGGTTGCCGTATAGTATTCACCAGTGTTTTTTCTATTTTCTATTACAATGCTCTGCTGGGTCCCATGAGGTTTTATAAATGTCATTCCTGTATATTGTGTGGTTTGAATCTATCAAAACTGTTGTTAGGTTTGTAGAAAGAGCTGTTAAAATTGATAGTGCCTTAAGCAAAAGAAAAGAAAAGAAAAATACACACACACACACTAATGTAGTGTTTTTAGTAAGTCATGACATGCATTACACCCTGATCCAGATCCACCCAAAAAGATCCACCTCAAAAACAAACAAGAAAAAACACATGAAAGATGAAAAAACTAAAAGCCGATCACTTATTTTATTTTTATATTATATAGAGGTTATATTTTTAACCTCTATTAAAGGAACAGTGAGATTCAGATAGTGCAAGGACAAACTCCTGCCTGTTTTAATTGGAAATGTTCGGAGTACAGATGTGTGTGTTTTTGCCCAACCAAACCTCATGATTTACCGCCAAACCGAATTCCATGGTTCACGTAATAAAACCTGCCTGAGCTGTTTGTTCCAAAGTCGTTCCAAAATACGGTGCTCCCTAGACCTCCCTAGAACGGTTAGTTGGGGTGGATGAAGAAGAAACTTAGGGAGGAACCAAAACTCAGCAGGGAGAGCCAATTCTTCTGTGGGACATGATAAAAGAAAATGAATATCAATAATGGTGGGATGAACCAAAAGCAAAGGTGCAGCTGCAGCTAGAATGATTCAAAGATATATAAGTGTGATGGTTTGACAGTATACAGAAGAAGACTGAGGAACAGACTCTCATTCACCTGTATCTCCAACAACAGAACGGTAAGACTCTAATAGACTTTAATATGGTTCTTGTCTCTGTATATTTGCAGGGTTGTCATGAAATAATAAATGTCTGATAAATTGATACATTCTTATCTACAGTATGTCATATAATCATTATGCAGATATTT
Source organism: Puntigrus tetrazona (assembly GCF_018831695.1). Lineage (NCBI taxonomy): Eukaryota > Metazoa > Chordata > Actinopteri > Cypriniformes > Cyprinidae > Puntigrus > Puntigrus tetrazona. Next base: position 26,168,365 of record NC_056699.1, on the reverse strand, counting down.
TGGCATGTTTAAAACTAAAATAATAAACACTTTTTATTTCATTACATTCATATAAATGTACTTACTCAAAAATGCAAGAGGCCGAACAAACTGATCTTATTTATCTGTGCTTTCACTTTTTCTGGGTGTTTAATCTCCAGATTTCAGAGCAGAGAGAGATGAAGAGGATTCTCTCAATGAAGATGTTGTTACTGGTTCTGCTGGGATCCAGTGTGACTGAGGGACGGATTATGAGTAAATGTGACCTGAAGGCCAGACTGGAGGCTGCACGGTTTCAGGACATTAAGTTCATGGGAGAAAAATTGAGTGAAAAAGATCTTGTCACTAGATGTGAGTTACTTGTCCTTCAGATTCCCATTTCTCTCTCACACTTTTCAGGAAGCTATATTTCTTCATCCATTGTTTTTTTCCTGTTTTGAGGCAGTTGTCTGCAAGGCTAAAGGCTCTGGCTTTAACACCAACTTCATCAGCCCACCTCTTTCCTCCACCTCCACCTTAAGTCCTACATCAGGTTTCACTTCAAGGGCCACAGACTCCACCACAAGACCAACCACAGGCTCTACCACAAGACCGACCACAGAAACTACCACAAGACCAACCACAGGCTCCACCACAAGACCAACCACAGGCTCTACCACAAGACCAACCACAGACTCTACCACAAGACCAACCACAGGCTCCACCACAAGACCAACCACAGGCTCTACCACAAGACCAACCACAGGCTCCACCACAAGACCAACCACAGGCTCTACCACAAGACCAACCTCAGACTCCACCACAAGACCAACCACAGACTCCACCACAAGACCAACCACAGGTTCCACCACAAGACCAACCACAGGCTCTACCACAAGACCGACCACAGACTCTACCACAAGACCAACCACAGGCTCCACCACAAGACCAACCACAGGCTCTACCACAAGACCAACCACAGGCTCCACCACAAGACCAACCACAGGCCCCACCACAAGACAGACCACAGGCTCCACCACAAGACCAACCACAGACTCCACCACAAGACCAACCACAGGCTCCACCACAAAACCGACCACAGGCTCCACCACAAAACCAACCACAGGCTCCACCACAAGACCCAGCCCTAGCTCCACTTCAACCTCCACCACAAGTCCCAGCCCTAGCTTCACTTCACCCTCCACCACAAGAGCCAGCCCTAGCTCCACTTTAGCCTCCACCACAACTCCCACCACTATCTCCACTTCATCCTCCACCACAAGTCCCACCACAAGCTCCAATTCAAACTCCACCACAAGTTTTACCTCAAGCTCCACTTCAGCCTTCACCACAAGCTCCACTTCAACCTCCACCACAGAGTCCACCACAAGCTCCACTTCAAACTCCACCACAAGTCCCAGCCCTAGCTCCACTTTAGCCTCCACCACAAATCCCACCACTAGCTCCACTTCAACCTCCACCACAACTCCCACCACAAGCTCCACTTCAACCTCCACCACAAGTCCCACCACAAGCTCCACTTTAACCTCCACCACAGAGTCTACCACAAGTCCCACCACAAGCTCCACTTCAACCTCCACCACAAGCTCCACTTCAACCTCCCCCACAAGTCCCACCTCAAGCTCCACTTCAGCCTCCACCACAAGCTCCACTTTAACCTCCACCACAGAGTCTACCACAAGTCCCACCACAAGCTCCACTTCGACCTCCACCACAAGTCCCACCACTAGCTCCACCTCAGCCTCCACTACAAGTCCCACCACAAGCTCCACTTTAACCTCCACCACAGAGTCTACCACAAGTCCCACCACAAGCTCCACTTCGACCTCCACCACAAGTCCCACCACTAGCTCCACTTCAGCCTCCACAACAAGCTCCACTTCAACCTCCACCATAAGCTCCACTTTAACCTCCACCACAGAGTCTACCACAAGTCCCACCACAAGCTCCACTTCAACCTCCCCCACAAGTCCCACCTCAAGCTCCACTTCAGCCTCCACCACAAGCTCCACTTTAACCTCCACCACAGAGTCTACCACAAGTCCCACCACAAGCTCCACGTCAACCTCCACCCCAAGTCCCACCACAAGCTCCACTTTAACCTCCACCACAGAGTCTACCACAAGTCCCACCACAAGCTCCACTTCAACCTCCACCACTAGCTCCACCTCAGCCTCCACCACAAGTCCCACCACAAGCTTCACTTTAACCTCCACCACAGAGTCTACCACAAGTCCCACCACAAGCTCCACGTCAACCTCCACCACAAGTCCCACCACAAGCTCCACTTTAACCTCCACCACAGAGTCTACCACAAGTCCCACCACAAGCTCCACTTCAACCTCCACCACAAGCTTCACCACAAGTCCCACCACTAGCTCCACCTCAGCCTCCACCACAAGTCCCACCACAAGCTTCACTTTAACCTCCACCACAGAGTCTACCACAAGTCCCACCACTAGCTCCACTTCAGCCTCCACCACAAGTCCCACCACAAGCTCCACTTCAACCTCCACCACAAGCTCCACTTTAACCTCCACCACAGAGTCCACCTCAAGCTCCACTTCAACATCCACCACAGGTCCCACCACTAGCTCCACTTCAACCTCCACCACAAGTCCCACCACAAGCTCCACTTCAGCCTCCACCACAAGCTCCACTTTAACCTCCACCACAGAGTCCACCTCAAGCTCCACTTCAACATCCACCACAGGTCCCACCACTAGCTCCACTTCAACCTCCACCACAAGCTCCACTTCAACCGCCACCACAAATCCCACCTCAAGCTCCACTTCAACATCCACCACAGGTCCCACCACTAGCTTCACTTCAACCTCCACCACAAGTCCCACCACAACCTCCATGTCAACCTCCACTTCAGCCTCCACCACAAGCTCCACGTCAACCTCCACTACAGGTCCTACCACAAGCTCTACTTCAACATCCACCACAAGTCCCACCAACAAAGGCTCCACCACAAGAAATGTTGCAAGCACTGCCACAAGGCCCAACACAGGCTCCCCCTCAATCTCTACCACAAGCTCAACTTCAACCTCCACTACAAGTCTCACCACATCCACTAGCACACAATCCACCACAAAGTCAAAGAACTTCACAATCTCTCCTCCAAGACCCACCCCAAGGAATGCCTCAAACACCAACAGAGGCCGGCGTCACATTGATAGTAACAAACCCGACAATGAACTCTTTAGGGAGAAAGAGCCTGTAGTCGAGCGCTTTTATGGAGTGTTTCAGCTCAGTAATCAGTTGGCCTGTGATTCTGACGATGTGCCATCTCTCAATATTTGCAACATGAAATGCACTGGTAAGTTTGAGGAGATATATTCCAAACATCAAAATAAGATACATCTGAATGTTGTCACTCTTTAGAACTATGAACCAAAAAAAACATTTAATCTGATCTTTTAACAATTTTTAACCAAAGATTTAACTGATGATGATATCACAAATGACATTGCTTGCCTGAAGACCCTGATGAACAGCATGTAAGTACACATAAGCTCCAATAAACAATATACATGACAATATGTTTCTTATTTTAATTATGTGTATTCATATTTATATTAAAAAAGCTAATTATTCTGTATATTAACAAACTAATGTGTTTACAAGTAAACAATTAGAATATTAAAGAACCTAATCTGTGAAGACATTTTTTTATACAGTAATTAAATGTATTTCTGACACTGTCGTCTTTTGTAACAGGCCACCTGTACCTAAAGTGAACCCCTCTGTTTTGAAGAAGATGTAAGTTAAAAATGACTTTTTTGATTATTTGGTTGTGACTTTATTAATCGTGTTAATACATGTAAATATAATAATACATAAAATATACATTAAAATATGTACATATTATAGTGCATTTTATGGACCAAATATTATTTTGGAGGTTGTTTTGCTAGTTAATTAAGATGTTTGATAATGTTGTCAAATCCAAAACAGCATATTTTGGCGATTCCTAACAACTGTTTTAATGCGAAACGTTAACGTGTGATTAATTATGTCAAACGGTAAGAATTCAGATCTGAATGTCTGTATCGTGACTGTGTTTTCTATGTGTTACAGCATGGAGATGTTGTTCGTGAATGAGTGCCACGTTGTCTTCTACTGGAAATACTTTGCTGAGTGTTTTAGAGGAATATCCCCTACGTTTGATTGAATAGTAATAGAGTCATTGTTTGTGGAACCTATGGGAATTTAAAAATACTCTTAACCTCTCGTCCATTAAGGCACTTTATCTTATTGCTGTATTTATGTACACATTTACATTTTTTGTCTCTAGACCTTGTTCCTAGTCTGTGGTGATTTTGTGTTTGTTATTAAAAAGAATATTCAAACAAATTTCATTTTGTAAAAGCTCTTTTTTAGGTCAAAAACCTAGCTTAAACATAATTTGAGAATTTTAAATGACTACTGGGAAGGACAAAGGCAAGGAAATGAACACAGTTCAAATCCTTTAACGTTCGCATACTTGTTTTAACAGTTTTATAATAGTTTTTAATTCGTAATTGCCAATGTTTATTATTTTTACGTTGGAATATTTTACTAGTATTAATAATATTTATAATAATAACAACTGTAGCGAGTTATAACGCTCGGAGAAAACCGGAAGCGAACGCGGAGCGAAGGAAGGCGCGCTGCGCGTGACGCGGGTCACGTGACTCCTGTCAACATCCAACATGGCTGACGCGGACAGCCAGAGATGTGTGAGCGCTTTACTGAACGGGATCACGCAGAAGCTTTACTACGGCAATACCGAAATCACGGAGGAGTTTCTGAAGAACGAGCTGTACGCTGAGATGACGCAGGACGAGTTCCGCGCGCTGCACGACAAGATGAGGTCGCTGCTGAAGGTGCTTTCTCCTCTAACGCTCTCTGTAGCCGTTTTTCACGATAGCGCTGACGATTATTGCTGTCTGTGCGGTCAAATACATACATAGATATCGCGCAGAGAGCTTTCATCGTCTACTAAACGAAGTGCAGGTTTGCGCTGCACTGTTCCCTGTCTGCCGCTAGAGGGCGGAACATCACTACATATCTCTCAGTGATAAAAATGGCGTTTACTACTTTGCAAAATGTCATTTTTTAAGCTTTTTTCATTAAATACGCAACATAAATTGCGCCATACATATAGCCTGTAACATCAAAATAAGCAATAGACGACAACAATTTAACTGTAGCATTTATTTAATCTAATTGGCTTTAAGCCTTCAGCAAGAGTTACATGTATACATTTGTTTATCATCAATACATTGAAAAAATAAACGTATGAACACAATAAAAAGTCAACTCCAAAAATACTCCTGTTGCTTTTATTTATTTTAAGTAAAAAAAGTAGTGAAGGTTTTGTGTATATTTTAACGAGTTGACAAAAAACCTGGGCCTGTTTCATAAAACAGGTTTACCATACAAACTCATTTCAGTGTTTCTGACTTATGCTGAACCAAATTAACTCACAATAAGTCAGACTAACTGAAATAAACAATGAAAATTAAATGCTTTTTAAAAATGATCTGTTATTGCAAATGAACTCTCCATACACACACACACACACACACACACACACACATATATATATATATATATATATGTGTGTGTGTGTGTGTGTGTGTGTGTGTGTGTGTTTGATATAGTTTAAATACGAACATTACACTTAATTATAAATATAAATAAATATATATATTTTATATGATATATATGTTCACAAAACTTTTGACAGATGGATGTGGTAGCTTAGAGTTATTGCAACGAAATGTGAAAATGATCCTGTTCACTCATTTACAGAAAACAATATATTGATTTAACATAAAACATGTTTTGTGAGAGAGACAATGACTACGAATATTTAGTGATTCCCACCTGAGAGACTCATAATGAGCCGTCGACATGAACGTGCCGGAGCCGAGGCAGCTAAGAAAGCGTGTGAGGAGAGTCAAATAATGAGGGTTTTTGATTATTAATTTTTATTTTTGCAACACAGTATAATGCAAAATCTACACAGGGAAGGTCAAGGACACATTATAAAACGTACTTATCTGAACACTGAGAATTAAACGGCAATACACTTTTGTGCCGGACAGTCATTTAATGGCGTTAACATTCGCAGGCTACTACTTTCATATCTTATGTTTTTTATGTTATAAAACTTTAAAGCACATTAAAAACATTTAGACAATGAAATGACACACATTTCAAAATGTTTCACTTGATTTTATGCATAATATAGTTTGGGGAAAGTCTAACTTTAACAATAACAGCAGATCCATGCAATCTTGTGCTAGGTGTTTTTTGTTTATATTGTAATTTTGGTCTTTTTTAATTTATGATTATTATTAAAAAAAAAAAAAAAAAAAAAAAAATATATATATATATATATATATATATTTTTTATATTTATTTTATTAAATTAAGATTAATGTATATAATTTTTCACAGTAATTTTAGTTGTAGTATGTTTGCTGCGTGTTGTCATTTTTGTTCAAAAATACTTTATAAGAATATTACTTTTTCATATTTTCAATTTTTCAGGTTTAGTTATTTTAATATGTTAAATGAGAAATATCGCCATGGCAGCTATCTGAAATAAATAAATGTAAAAAATGATATTACAATTTTTTTCTATATATTATATTATTCCAGTTAATTTTAAATATTGGCACCTGATTTTGGATTTTGTTGTCTATAATAGCCCTGCTACGGTTTGCCCTTCCACCTTGTCCTCATGTTTCTGTCTCTCCGTCAGTCCATGGCTTCAGCAGACATGGATCAGGCGCAGCTGGAAGCGTTCCTCACGGCTCAGACGCGCAAGCAGGGCGGCGGCGGCGTGACCCCGGAGCAGGCGGCCGCTCTGGCACGCTTCTGGAAGGCCCACCGGACGCGGGTGCGAGAGAGTCTGCTGGCTCAGAGCCGCTGGGAGCCCGGCCTCCGGGGCCTGAAGTGGAGGGTGGACCTGCACACGTCCTCCAGCGGCGGGCAGGTGTCCAGCAGCCCCGTGGCCCTGGTGGAGCTAGAGCTCGGCGCGCCGGAGAGGTGAGAACACAACCGGACAAACCAGGGTGGATCTCCATATGAAGTCCTGATGTTTGAGCGTGCGTGTCTTTGCCTGCTAAAATCAGTTGATTTCTTTACGTAGCCTCTGCACACACCTATGAATGCGTCGCAGACATGTCCTGAAAGGTGAAGTAACACCCCTCCGTGGTTTTATTTCTCATTGGCAGGAGTTGTGACACGTTAGGCATTCATTGAAAGGTGCATGAGAATATATGTGTGCTTTTTGTTGTTGCTGGCGCAGTTAAAATGGAGACCGCGTGAGACTAAATATTACTCAAAAGAGAACTGAATGCATAAATGTTAACGGAAATAAAATATTTTTTAGAAAAGGACAAAATTTACGTATTTTGTAACTTCAGCTGATTGTAAAATCAGCATACATGCTAACTAAAAATACAGAAATTGTGAAAATAAAACGTAATTCAAAATACTAATTAAACTGTAATGATGCAATTTGTTTTTAAGTGATATTACAGCAAAACCATATTTAGCGAGTTGCGAATTTGCTTAAGTCTTCATCCTCTATGACCGACGGAGGTTTTGAATATGCTCTTCGGCACACCTGCCGGGGACGTTTTCGCAAGGATACTAGATATTCAGTACGATGCAAACTGGGCTCTCGTGGGGAAACCATGCAAATCGCAGTTGAAATGACAAACGTTCCTGCCATAAACATCAAAGTCAAGTTGCATGAAGCAGAGTTCTTATTAAGATTATGGCATGGTTAGAGCCTGACGTGTTCAGAGTCTTTGACTAATCTACTGTAACTGTGAAGTAGTTTTGTGTTCAGTTTAGTTGAGGATAAACTGCGTTGGAAATCAATAGAAGGCATTAATTCATAATTATGGAAAGCCGTAACTGCAGTGTAAGTGGAAAAACTGGATTCCCCTCCTCCTTTTGACTCGTCTAAAGCAAAAAATAAGTAGCATGTTTGTAGATATTTAGAAAAAATGTTCACATAGCTGTTTCTCTGAAAGATTATGAAATGATGCACGTTTACTGCACATTTAATTATATGTATTTAAATTATTTATACTTTTTAAATATATATATATATATATATATATATATATATATATATATATATATATATATATATATATATTTTTTTTTTATTTTTTATTATTATTTTATTATAAAAATATTATTATTATTACTATTATTACAATTATAAGCAATTTTTGTTTTGGCCTGATCTGCTCTTCAAGCTTCTTTTAAGCCTGCTAACCGCTCTGTAATCATGCTAAAACATGCCAGCAACATATTACTCACGCTAAAAACACGCTTACAACACGCTGATAATACTAAAAGCATGCAAACAGCAGGCGAATCGTGCTAAAACATGATAAACCTGCTGAAAATAAGCCTAAGCTGGTTGGCTGGTTTTAGCTGGTCAGCCGGTCTGATCTAAGCTGGTCATAGCTGGTCATTAGGTTGGTTTAAGAGGGGTTTTTTCTAAACGGGGAATAATGCTAAACATGCTACATGTTAGTAACGCTAGAAAGATGCTAACAACATCTATCTTAGCTCTGTCTGAATATCAGTCGAGGCTTTTTCAAGGCAATGTCAGAGTTTGTTCACGAACTTTCCTCATCTAGTTAGAGTGAGGCTAAATACATTTTTCCCTTGCATATTTGTGTAGCTTGTTCTGAGCATTCGGAGCCGTTTGTCTTTTACAAAAACACTCAGCATTTCTATAACCGTAATGTGTAGAAGTGGCCTTTATTACGTCATTACGACTCATCAGCGTGCCTCTGAAATATATTAATATTAATACGTGGGGTTTTGAGCTCTTATCTGTGTGTTTTGTTCCGGTTTACAGGAAACAGAGACGCATTAGCGACGTTAGCTTCCTGCTTATCATCAGCTCTTTCCTGCGAAGTTCGTTTAGGGATTTCAGATGCTTGTCCGTAATATCTGCTGAACGTTATCGTTCTCCCCTCGGCGAGTCAAGACGCGGCCCTCTTTTCTGGCTGATTGTGTTTTGGTAAATGCTCAGTTAGCGCTGTAAGAAGAGCCTCCTCTGCGCTGTAAGTGGCTTTCAGCGTGAGGCCTTTAATTGTGCCGCGCGAATAGAGGACCGCAGAGTGTCCATTGTCTTCAGGAGAGCAGAAACCTCCCTCATCGCCGGTGGAGGAGGAGATCGATTCTTCATTCGGGGTCGTGACATCAATTACCGCGGGACGCTGCCCTGTTTGTGTTGGACGGGAAAAGAAGAGACTATTTTTACACATCCGCAGTCGTGCATTAGAGCGCTAATATGGTTGCTTACGATTGAATTATTAATAGGAGCGAAAAAGCAGTACGTTTTCAGGAAGGACCTGTTGACTAGTTGTCTGTCGCACCTTTCCTGGAGAGCTCGGATCATGCCGCAGTTTTCGCTTCTGCAGCCGCTGTCAGTTAATTCAATTTCACAGATGAATTTGTGGCTTAATTGGACTCGTTTATTTAATATCGTTGTGTCGGTTGTGGTAAGCCTTTCCAGTATTATTATATTTACTTGAGTCACTGTCGCTATGGTTACAGGTGATGTGATATGGCTATTGTGAGCTCACAAAAGAAACCCGACATCATGCATTCATTCATTCATTCATTGAGTCATGCAGCAGCAGGACGGGACGTTCTTAGAGTAACGCCTATAATCAAAGGCACTCGTCATAATCTGAGTAGCATATTTTTAATATTATGCATGCACGAGACCTTCGTTACCTGGTGAAATTCAGCCCGGTCACTTTTTCTCTGTTTTGAACTATTAATTGGTTACTGGTTGCAAAATGAGGTTTAATATTTTTTAACATTAGTTAAAGGAGTGCATGACGTGTGGCCATGTCTGATAACATACTTGGAATTTGTGCTCTGCGTTTAACCCATCCAAGTACACACACACACACACACACACACACCCAGAGCATTACTACTAATGCATGTTATATGGATCTTATATGGAACTTTAGTCAGTGTATTATGAAAAATAATGTATCATGATTACGTTTTTCTGTAATTTGTTAACATTTTTGCCAAATAATTATCACTTTGATTTAGCGAGGATATGTTAAATGCGACCCTGGACCACAAACATTTTTAAAATTGATATTAATGCTTCATCTTTCCATCGATGTATGCTTTGTTAGGATAGGGCAGTATGTGACTGGGATGCAACTACTTGAAAATCTGGAATCTGAGGGTGCAGAAAAATATAAACACTGAGAAAATCACCTTTAAAGTCCTTAGCGATGCATATTAGTAATCGGAAATTAAGATAAGGGATAAATGTACTAAATATCTTAATGGAACATGATCTTTACTTGACAGAAAAATCATTTTGTCCCAAACAATGTCTTGTTGCTACAAATATAGGACTTACACTTAGGACTGTTTTTGTGCTCCGAGGTCACATACAGATCTACAGATTTCCATTTTAAATGACGTTGTAGTTTATTTTAGGTTCAAGGCTGTGTTTGTGTCGGAGCCACTTCGGTTCTCTGATGATGTCATAATAACCTGCTTCAGCCGCTGATGTCATCCGAGTCCTATTCTTCTGCCTTTCTGGATCATTTTACAAAAAAAAAAGCGTTGACACCGTTCCTTTGCCGCTCTGTAATTACGGGATAATGTAGTCAGCTGCTCGTTATCATTAAATAAATCATGAGAGCGATGCGCATCCAGGTGAAAGGCGTTAAAGGCTGAGTGTGCGTTATTCCGATATCGATTTTGTGAGTTGAAAGCCTGCAGAGGGATATGAGAGGTAGGAAACCAAATAGGAAAAGAGTTCAGACCGTGATTAATTATATAGTTTGGCAGCGCCGTGGAAACATTTGTTCGTAGAATGCTGACGGACCAATCAGAATGAAGAATTCCAGGAAGTCTGGTTCTGTCATTCCAATGGCTTAAAAACATTCCATGTACCGATTCTAAATAACAATTATAGAATTCTGAGGACTTCTGTTGTTATTTTTCTCTGGGTGTTTCCCGCATCGTGAATCGTACACCTCCGTGTTGATGCAGGCTGACTCTGTAACAGGCGCGCCGGCAGCGTTACTAAAAAGGACACCGAGCGCTTGATGTGTGTCGTGAAGTGCATTTTGTGTGCGTGTTAATAGCCTCTGTTTCTTTCTCTCGGTACTGTAGAGCTCCGAGCTCGTGTGTTTGGAGTTCGACGAGCAGAAGGTGAATCTGGTGCTGAAGAAGATGGCAGAACTTCAGGAGAGCATCGACAGCGTGGTGCACCGCAGCTAGTGCTCGTCTGCCTCTTCATAGGTGTGTGTGTGTGTGTGTGTGTGTGTGTGTGTGTGTGTGTGTGTGTGTGAGACTGAGAGAGTGTTTGTTTTATATGCCCTATTGTCATAAAGTTATATTCATCATAAATAACTGTTGTCAAACCTCAAACTTGGACATCTGTGAGTTTGAATTCATGATTGTTTTCCATGCCGGATTTTAGTTTTCTGCGTTAGTTTTAAAGTATAGCGTTGTTTATATTCACAAAGTACTAGTGCTTGAGCATTAAAGGAATGGTTTGCCCAAACAATGAAAATTTGCTGTAAACCCTCTAGTTTATTTCTTCATGGGCATCGATTTGGAGAAATGTGGCTTTACATCACTTGCTCACTGATGAGTCCTCTGCATTAAATGGGTGCCGTCAGTTAATGTCATCTAAAGCGAAAAGCTGCGCGTTTGTAAGAAACAAATCCATCAAGGCATTTAATTTTAAACTGCTGCTTGTGGCTCAAATACATCGCTGAAGTCATATCACGTCAGTGCTTGATCTATGCATTTTTTTCTGCTGATTCAGACGAGATGCAAGAAAGCAGAAAGCAGTACTATAGATATAGGTCTCTTATTTTAGCTGGATACACTTCTTATAAGCTCTTCATTCTGGCGGCACCCATTCACTGCAATGCAACTGACGAAATGCTAAATATCTCCATATCTGTTCTGATGAGACAAGCTCGTCTACGTGGAGGTTGGCCTGAGTTTTTAGGTGAAATATTCCTTTAAGTAAACGCATTAGCCTTTATTTTTAAACACCAGAGACACCAAAAAAATGCACGTTTACACCATTTTGTGAATTGAACTCTTGCTCTGTTAACGTCCGACCGGTTTTCGGTCTTCAAGATTTATTTGCTGCACTTTAAATCACTTCACAGGGTTAATGGCTTTTTAATGTAGTCACTAAGTAACTAAATGAAGTAATAGCTGGATAAATGGCGAGCGGTGGCAGCGCAGGCGACTCGGCGACCTGACGTGAACCTGGAAATCTTCTTAATTCATGCGAGTTAATGTTTATTACGTTACCAGATGATTTAGTGTTCTAGGAACTGCAGAGGTACCAATATAACGTAATCCACCTTTATTACTGCTGTGTTTTTGAGCGAAAGTCATAAACCTGAAAGTCAAAGTCATATTGAGAAGAGATAAGCCCGCTGTTCCCGTACGTTAAAAAGCCTAGATGAAGTCGAAAATGTGCTTTCGCAAATCACAAACATCATTTCTTTGCGGTATTTAAAAAAAAAAAAGAATTGTTTTAGATTTGATTTAGTTTTTTTTTATAGATTAGATTTACTGTTATTACTGTTTTTGTTATACGTGTAATTTTAAGTGTATTTATTTTTAAAACTACGTTTGTGATAATAAATAGGAACGATAATGCTAAATTCGAAATGGAAAATAAAATGACTTTAATGTGATTTCCTCTCCAAGGTGACAGGACAGATTTTTTTTTTTTTAGAAATATTTTTAACGCATTTTTAAAGCAGCACGCATATGATTGCTTTTATTTTTACGTTCAATATGTAATTTTATCTTTATTAATTTATTTTAAAAAACTATAATTGCAATAATATATAACAACAATAAAATTATCAATTAGCCAATGATTGCACGGCATGCCCTGACTTTTGTAGTAGATGCTATTTTGTACCCCTTTGTGGTTTATTTTCCTCTCCTGTACAGTGTTTAGTTTACGTCTGTGTCTGGAGACTGCATTCACTAATGAATTGGGACGCGTTTATCGTAGACCAAACACAGGAGCTCGACAGAGGGCTTTCCGTTCCGTCGTTTGTAGCGAACGTTTGGTTTAGCCGTGATAAAAGCTGGTGTATGACTTATTAATTATTCAGACGAGAAGACAATGGTTGTGACTGCGGCCTTTGAAAAGTATCGTATGGGGTTGCTAGTGATGATCTTCTACGCTGCGTTTATGTGGATGTGCTGCGTCCAAATAATGAGCCGTTTGTTGGTTTAAGTAGTCTGATACTGACAGAACCGACTGTTAATGCTGGGGTCCTCGGGTTATTGTTCTGAATAGAATAGAATGGAACAGAATAGAATATTGTTAGAAAAATATTTTTACTGTTAGTAAAAAAAAAAAAGTGCAGTTCGCTGGAAAAATACTACTATTAGAAAATTATATCTTGTTTTATACTAAAAGGATGCATACTATAATAATGGAAAAAATACCAATAAATAAATACTACATAAGTGCAGTAATATTTTTGGTGTTCCATTGCTTTTAGGCAGCAAATGCGCTTCCGCATACTAAAAAATGCAGTCAATCGATTTTTAATGGCTGAAAAATCGATATAAATAGCAGAAAAAATATTCTTAAAAGACTTATAGGGCTTATGGCGTGGGCTTAAGTGTTTTTAAGCATATAATGCTAATGCATCATTTGCTCGCAAAGTGAATAAAATGGGTTTGTTACCCGGTTTTAAGCCTTAATCCGAATTCAAATTACACCTCAAACACGAACTGCAGAAAAAAAAGTGTATTTTTAAGGAGGTGGTGGTATTTGCCGAACGACAAGGAACCCCTCTCCACCCCAAAGCTATCAGAGGTGCCCGACATGATTTGCGAGCGCTGTATATAGTTACGAGCGTATCAGACGTCCTCACAAGTGTGCTTCGCCCGTGTGTCTGTGAGGAGATTATACAAAATTGGCCCCGGCGCGCATCGTTAAGCCTGTAGGAGGGCGTGCGCGCGCGCGCGCGTCCGTCGGGAGGGAGGCGCTCGCGCAGACGGAGACCGTGACCCGAGTCGAGCGCACGCGGCGCCTTCATCTGCGCTACTCGCTTTAAATGGGACTTCAGGAATTAACAACGGAAAAACAAACAAACAACAACAGTTCCGTTCCGTTCGACGGACTGAGGAGAAATGTTATGTCTGTGAAGAAGCAACTGTCGGGGACCGCCGTTAAACAGGTGAGAGCAGACGCACACCTTCACGCACAGGTATATTCAGACGAGATTACACTTACGAGGTAGCGCTTACAAATGCTAAACTGGATGTCGAAATGAATAAATAAATGCAAAACGCTAGTCAAACGTGCCTTAATGCGTGTTTTTTTATAAGTCCGTTCACCTTCGCTGGCCTTATCTTTATCAAGGCAATTAAAATATTTATTTTTATCGCTTTATTATTATTTCGAATGATCGCTAATATCTTCCTGTCGAATCTTTAAAGGCTTAGTTAACGCAAAATGGAACGTTTTTGTCATTTCCTGAAGTCTGATGTCCAAAAATGCAATGCACTCTTAAAAATAAAGCTGCCTCGCGACGCCGCAGAGAAACAAACTTTAACATCTGAAGAACATTTCTGTTTAAAAAAAAATATGTTCTTTAGAGAGAAAGAGATGCAGTGACCTTTGACTGAATGGTTCTTTGTGGAACTGAAAATGGTTCTTCAATGGCATCATCTTTATTTATATGAGTCCAGGCACCGGTCGTGTAATAGTTACATGGGAGAAGAAAACAACCGAATTTAAGTCTCTGAAAAACCTTTAATCGAATATGGTGCACATCACCAAATTGAGTTATGGCATTTTTGAGAACTTCGATTTTTATTGATGTCCAATAACCGGTGTCATATTTAATCTGAGAGGATTTGCTTTAAACAGGCTATTGGATTTCAGTCTGTTACTCGCGTGAAGCTTGCAAAAATAGGCTAGCTGAGTTTTGGCTAATAAGTCAAAATTCCCCGTAATGATACGAGTATCAACATATGTGTAGGCAAGTAAGAGATCTAATGTACAGTACACACACAACTTCTTCGCTGTTTACAGTACAGCGTCTGTACAGAAGCATTAGCCTGCCTTCGGGATGTTGACTGCACCTTTCACGGTTTAAATATATATCTGAAGGAACAACACGTTTTCCCTTTTTTTATCACACGCAGCAATTTCTTCACCAGTTGTTGCTTCGACAAGGAAGCTCTTCACTTCGAATTCGGTCTAAATGATTCAGCCCACAGCAATTCGCAATTTACCTGTTTTTTTAACAGCAGCTGTAGGCCACTCCAGCGGTTTTCATTAAAGGAATAGTTCACCCAAAAATGCAAATCCTGTCACCATTCCCCCACCCTCGAGTAGATCCAAACCTGTATGAATATCTTTGTTCTGCTGAACACAAAGGAAGACATTTTGAAGGAAGTTTATTACCAGGCTGTTTTGGGTCACCATTGACTTCCACAGTATTTTTTTTCCTACTATGGAGGTCAATGGTGACCCAAAACAGGGTACACGTAAATGATGACAAATTGTAATTTTTGGGTGAACTGTTCCTTTAAGAGCGTGACCTGGCAGCATGTTGCCAAAATATAAATACTGGCATTATTGTGAATGCATACTGTCTCAGTGCATTACAATCATTGTGTGTTCTTCAACCATAGTAAAAAGCAAAAATGACTTAGATAGCTGAAAGGTTTGTTTGAGCGGCACCCTCTACTGTACACAATACTGTACTGTATTTACATTTTCATCAGTCTGAGGCTTATTCATATAGCTCTTGGTGTGAAAGGGCTTTTACATGTGCCAAAACATGTTTTATTTACTAAAAAAAGACAAGCAAGCCTCGCACAGATGAATAAAAAAATAACATAAAAAATTACTTTCTTAAAAAGTAACTTTTTTTAGGGAGCCACACAATATTTCTTATTTCTTTTAAAAGCCCCTAATAGCCTATATATCTCAAAACAATTATAGTTTTTTGTTTTAAAAAAAAAAAAAGGGGGGTTAAAGTAGGGCAATGATAGTATTGCATCAGTGTGGAAAGTTCAAGTGTGGTCTGATCTAAAGTGCAGTCATAAAATAGGTTTGTTGTCCAACAGTGAAGTGCTTTTGAAGGTCTGCAAGAGCTTAGTCTCCGAAGCCACACCATCGCAGACCACCTTCGGCCGTCTGGTGCATACTGAAAGCACAAAATGACAAGCTGATGTCAGATCTTTGAAACTAAATATCATGGGGCTTGTTAGAGAATCTGTGGTATTATAACCTATTTGACATAAACCCATCTCTACCCGTTTGATCAAAGTGAACTTTAAAAGTGTAAAAACGCTCCAATGTAAACTGCAGCGTGGATCACGGCAGAGCTGTTCAGTCAAAGGTCTGACTATACGAGACTAGGAAGCGTCTGACGTTGCACATCAGTAATTGGTGTCACGAGGAACACATGATGTTTATGAATGAACGAGAGAAGGAAGCTCCAACGTGGGATGGTGTGGAGTCGGAAACGGGCAGGAATCTTGGGTTGGGTATATCAAACATTGGCTGAAATGCAGCAGGTTCATCCCTTACTGTTCAGGTACAGTTACAGGAGGAGGAACCCCGGATGCTTCATCCCGGACTCACTCATGGATCTCACTCTAGACTTACCCTGCAGATGTCCTCGCTGTGAGTAACGGGCCAGCCGTTACCTTCATGTTTGGTTACCGTTCATGCTTTCAGCTGGTTCTTTTTCAGAGAAATGATTCATCCAGAAATATAAATGATTTTGTCTGTTTTTCTGAGCCTTAAATAATATGACCGCCAGTTGTGCTTTCGTGGATTTCCGTATTAATTTAAAATATTCATGTTAAAAACAACTGTAAATGTAATTAAACTAATAATAGTAATAATAAAAACATGTCGCATGGAAACAAGATGCAGCATTTGAAATGATTCGTGGTAGAAGTTACATTTTTGGATGAATTATTTAGGCTTTTTTTGACATGCAAAGGTTGTTCGGCGCATGCCACGGTTGAGGAATGATGTATCCATTGTGGATTCAGGCTTTGCATGAGCCCACTGCTGCTTTTTTGGTTGAGGTATGCGCTACATAAACACCACAAGCCTTTAGCACTCAAATCTGCTCAAAACAATTGTTTAGATCCTTTTAAACGTGATGTAACATTAATTCATATTAGAGTCATTTTTGATGCTTTTTAACTGTGCTTTTTAAACTCATTTGTTTGAGTTTTTATTTACTTTATTATTTAGAGAAGATAGCTGATAAGAAAATATTCTTGAATAATCTCAACTTTTTTTTCCATTATGAAGAACATTTAGTGAAATGTCTCCACAGATGTTAAAGGTTTTTAATGGACCCATAGATGCCAATATAATGAAGTTTCCAAACAGGTGTTTTTGCAGTGATGCTGTAGAAGAAACATTTTTAGATCCCAAAAGAAACTTTCTGTCAACAGTTTTTAAAAGCACCATTACTTTCTTAGCATGAAGAACATTTTAATAATCTAAATAATCCTTTTTTCACTATAAATAACCTTTTATGGAATGGGAAGCATTTTAAATGTTCTTCATGAAACCATGAATGCTCTTTATTTTGGTGTATGATTGAGGTTCAACCGATGGATCAAACACTCACGGCTCAAGTCCATACTAACTGGCTTTGGCTAAGCTAACTAACAGAATTACTAACATAACTACCTCCACTTCCCAGGTCATTGTGGTTTGCCCATCCCGCTTTCTCCACCACGTTCGGCAGGCTTTCCACTTCTCTCTGTCTGTAACCTAACATGTACTAAATCTCTTTCTGCGTCTTCAGGTGGCGAGGGCATCTTCAAGATGAACAGCAACTGGAAGACCACCAAGGTGCTAGGATTGCTGATGTTAGCCAACTTCTTCATCTACATCGTGGTGGAAGTGTCCCGAAGCTACGGGCAGGGCCGAGGCTCGTACGGTCGAGGGAAACTGACGCCCAAAAAGTTCTGGAAGAAGCCGGAGCTCAACCTGGCGTTCTGGAATCGCGAGCAGCAGCGTCTCGATGACATCTACTACCTACCTCTGTCAAACAGCAGCGAGACCCCTCATGACTTTCAGGGAGTCCCGCGTTGGCTGAATCTCAGCAGTCCCTGCCAGCCGGACCGCAAGGTGAAGACAGAGATCGAAGACTTTAAGTCCCTACCGCAGCGATTCCAGGACTTCTTGCTGTACATGGGATGCAGGTCGTACCCCTTGATAACGGAGGCACGCAACGTGTGTTCAGAACCGCCGTACCTCTTGCTCGCAGTGAAGTCCATCGCGCCACATTTCGACCGACGGCAGGCCATCCGAGAATCGTGGGGGCGCGCCGGGATCCTCGGCGGCCGGCGCATCGCCACGGTGTTCCTGCTCGGCAGCACGGCAGCGACGGACCACTTCCCGAACTTGTCGGACATGGTGAAGTACGAAGCGGCGCTGTATGGCGACGTCCTGCAGTGGGATTATCGAGACTCGTTCTTCAACCTCACCCTAAAGGAAGTGCTCTTTCTGGATTGGTTTGGGACTCATTGCGCTTCTGCTAAGTATGTTTTCAAAGGCGACGATGACGTTTTCGTTAATACGCGACATATGCTGGCTTACCTGGGCAACTTTACGGTGTCCAAGACACAGGACCTTTTCGTTGGTGATGTGATCACCAATGCTGGACCCCACCGGAGCAGGCACCTCAAGTATTATATCCCCGAGAGCGTGTTTCAGGGAGTTTACCCACCATACGCCGGTGGAGGAGGCTACCTGTATTCTGGGAACCTGGGGCTGCGTTTAAGAACGATCTCGCGTCTGGTCACGCTGTACCCGATAGACGACGTCTACACTGGCATGTGCCTGAAGAGACTGGGGCTAGTTCCGGAGAAACACGTGGGATTTAAGACCTTTGACATTGAGGAGAAGCACAGAGAGAATCCCTGTGCTTACAAAAGTCTTATTCTGGTCCATCCCAGGAGCCCTCAGGACATGATAAAGATTTGGTCTTGGGTTAATGACCCAGAAGCGAAATGTTACATTGCAGCTACACCGCAGGTGAAGGGTGCAATGCGACGCAACAAAAGCAAATAGAGCCCAATCACAGTGACACTGATGGCCTTTTCTATGACTGACATACAGCTAACAAAAATGTATTCCAAGAACGTATTGCTATCGTTCCCGTTGAAGGGTTAGTTCACACAAAAATTAAAATTAGGCTGTGTTTTACTCACTTATGAGTATGTGACTTTCTTCTTTCAGACTAATCCAATCTGAGTTGTCCTGGCACTTCTAAGCTCTAACATTGCAGTAGGCGGATGTTTCCTTTTCACAGTCTAAAACTTGTTAAACAAAGTGCACATAAATTTAATAAACCGTCCGTCAGACAGCTCCTGGGTTGAATAAAGGCCTCCTGTAGCAAATCCATGCGTTTTGTAAGATAAATAGCCATATTTAAATACATTTTTTGTAGTTTGCACACACTTTATTAAACATGTTTTAGACTGTTAAAGGGAACCACCCGCCTACTGCCGGGACAGTTTTTAATATAACTAACTAATTTGTTTGAAAGAAGAAAGTCACATACACCTAGGATGCTTCGAAGATAAGTAACATAATTTTTCATTTTTGGGTGAACTAACCCTTGAAGTTATAAAACATCATTTAACTTGGATATTAGCCGTTGGGAAGTAGTTAATTAGTAGGGAAATAATAAAGTGCAGTAAATGGTAAAACTGTTTGCGCTAAAACCAGAGTGTTCAAAATTAAGATAATACATTAAAATAATACGGTAAGAAACACCGGTTTACAATATCAAGTTGCACAACAAGCTGTTTTGTACAACTGAAAATAGCTGGAAGCGAAATATACATTTCATTTCGAACATTCCGCTAAATTTAAACATCAAAGGAATGTTACTTTTGAATGTTCTTTGAACATTCCAAAACCAGTTGTACGATTTAAAAAACATTCCAAGTACTTGCAGTTTAAACATTCCAGTAAAAAAGTGCAATTAATGAAATATTGTTTCTGTGCTAATATTTGGAGAACATTATTAAAGGCCAGATAACTTTGAACAAATGTTCCATGAATGTTTCTAGAAGAACATTTGAGAGAACCTTGCTAGAACTTTCTGAGAGCGTTAGCTGGGTTCACATACTTGCGCACCTTCTTTTACTTCGACGCAGCAAATCACGATTGTTTACTCAAAATGAGTCATTCATGGTGCGCTATGATGCATGTTGAAGTTATAAATCGGGGTGCATTTTCATAACAGAAAGAGCGAGTCTGATGTGTATTTTATGTTTATTTTTAACTTATGTTTGTATTCCTGTGTGGAAAACTATAGCTGAGCCGTTTGACTTCTCTCGCATTAAACCTCTATATTCTCAGGTACTTGCTGTTTGATCATTCTACGCTATCAACACCAGGATAATAATAATCGAAGTTTTATTGTACCCTGTTTGCACAAGTAAGCTGTGACCTTTGCCCCATTGTTGAAGGGCAAAATACCGTAGGACACATACAACGCAAACTGAACGAGCCTCCAAAGTGCAACGTCCAAATCAGTTATCATTAACTCCAAATGGAAGATGAGCACGAAAGATTTCCATAAGTTCAGTAATTTGTTCAATACGAGATATTGATTATTGTCCTGAAAACACAGGAATTCGGCTCGACACGTGAAACCTGCTTTTATAATTCCAGTTAAGCAGTGTTTTGTATATACGGCTAGTACTAAAAGTTATGTCTATATTGGGAAGTAATTTAGTCAGAAAAAAAAGGAAAAATATATTTCATTCGGTACAGCAATCTTTACATAAATAAGCATGAATTTATCTGCTATTTTATTATGATTATTTTTTATTATCCAAACGCGTAAAGACCTATGCACAAAAACGACAGTGAAAGCATTAAGGATAAATTGCTACATTTGTATAATTAATGCGAACAATCTTCCTTTTGCTGTCACAAATCATTTTTCATTAGTTATATGCATTGCTTTGGACAACTTTAAATATGCAATATGCAATGTTTTAGGTTCCAGACTTTCCCAATTTTGTCTAATCCTAACAAACAGTGCATCAACGCAAAGCTTTAAAATAAAACCGTTTCTGTTCACCTTTATGTTTGCGCGGCGCCCTCGCGCGTCACGTGTCACGCGCGGCAGGTAAACTCACCTCATCAAGCGCACATATATAATACAGCTGCCGCCGGCGGCCTCTTCCGTTTGGTTTTTAAAAACGAGTATCTGACAGCAACGTATAAAGTAGGCGAGCATAAATCCGAAATGCCACTGCGGCTTGTACCGAGCGCGTGCGGTCTCGTGATGTTGATCGGTTTGACGGGTTTGATGAGCGGCGCGGAGGTGAGTAACTCATCGATGATCAGACGATGGCGAGCTGATCGGGGCATGTTTCACTCCGTCTGTCTGTTTTTGGCAGATCGACAGATATGGCGGGCAAGCATCGGCAGGTAAACGTCCGTCAGTCACATTGACATCAACGTACACTAAACTGAATCTGTGTAGGCTCAAGCAAGCTTAATATAAATAAAATAATATAAATAAAATAAAAATAATAATATATATATATATATATATATATATATATATATATATATATATATATATATATATATATATATATATATATATATATATATCTAATACATAACAGCAGCTTTCTAGTGTGAATAAAAAAATGAATTGAAAAGATACAACACATTTTTATATACACAATTGTGTTTTATCTTATTTATTTGCATAATTATATAATCTATTGTAAAAACAAATCTTTAGCTAAAACAAGAATTAGCTGTTCTGGAGGATAAATATGATAAAATGCACTACATCCTATTTAATCACATTGGTAATATTGGAGTATGTTTACTGTAATATGCAAGCATATGTGTGTGTGTGTGTATGTGTGTGTTTGTGTATATGTGTTAATTTTGTTTATCTTATTTTTATTCATTTAAATCCCCTGTAATGTTTTTTTTTTTTCTTCAATGAAAATATTTAGGGGTTTCTTTGGAGATAAATGTACTAAAATAACCTGGCTATTCTATCTTATGTCTTAGTAAAAAATTATACAAATAGTTAAAATAATTTTTTTTCTAATTGAAGTTACCTGTAATTTTTTTTTTTTAAATCAAATTAAAAATATGTACATATTTTAGGGAATAAATTGTTGTTGTTATGCTGGCTATGTTTTGTCTTTTTATTAAAGAGAAATATTTTCTTCTTTTTTACAAAAGAAAAAAAAAAAAAGTAAATGTATTTGGGGGGAAATACTGTATTTTTATTATTAAATGTGTATATATTATGTAAAATTTGAGTCTTATTTTTGGTCATTTAAATGCCCTGTGACTTTTCCTCTTCAGTTTAGACCGGCTGTGAGACAGATGTGCTGTAATGTCTCTCTCTCTCTCTCTTCAGGTGTGGGTCGCGAGCGTTACGCCTTCTATGCCCTGCGCAGCTGCCATCAAGTCCTCCGTCAAGACAGCGGTGAGTTCTTCTCCCCTGATTACCTGTGCTCGCACCCCCCCGTGTGGTGTAACTGGACCATCCAGGTGCCTCCTGGGAAGCGTCTGGAGCTCTACCTGGAGGACTTCACTCCCTCGGACGCCTGTCAGGAGAAGAGCGACCAGATCCACCTGGATGAGTCTCCGGCGGCCGCGGGAGGGCAGAGGATCCTGGAGAGGTGCTGGAGAAAGGCCAGGTACACCTCCGTGTCGAACACCGTTCAGGTGGTGCTGCTCATCGAAGGGAACCGGGCCCAACCGTACAGGGGCTTCCACGGGCGCTTTAAAGCTCTCACATCCGTGGACTCTCCTGATTACATATATGAAGGTGAGGGAAGGTTTTCAGTGTGTGTGTGTGGTTGTTTTTTTTTTTTTTTTGTTTTTTTCTTTGTGTGGTGTACAGAACTTCATTTGGGATAGTTTTATATATATAAGAAAAAGTGTAATACTGCTTTAAATTGTTGTTTTCAGTTTAAATATATTATCAAATATACACTTTTTTTTTTTCTTCCTGATTTACTAAAATTATTTACTAAGATCACACACTTTAAAATACTAATTTAATTTCACCTCAAATACAAATTAGTTGTAATTTTTACTTTTTTTTTTTTTTTTTTTTTAATTTGCCACTACTCTAGGTTTTGCCTATTTTTTTTTTTTTTTTTTTTAAATTAAAACACAAAATATTATACTTATTATTTTATAGGTTTTGATATGCACACGTCTGAATAAGCATGTTTGCATGAATCTCGTCACACTGAATGACACCCCATTTATTCTCCAAAGTATTTCTTTATACATTTTATAACATTAAAAGACATTACTTTCGCCTCAAATGCAAAATGGTTGTAGTTGTACTAGTTTTTCTTGGCCTCGTATGCAGTGATGGCCCCCTCGCTAGTTTAAGAAGCGCCTTTCCTGCTCTGATTCTGGAGCCAAGCCTGCTCCGTCACACCGCTCTTTGTATTCGACAGACGTTCTTGCAGAAGTGACCGGAGCGGCTTTAGGAGATGAAGATGAAACCGATGCCGTTACGGACTCCCCTACGCACACTGGCTCTGTGAAGTCCTCACGGCCTCCTCTCATCCCAGCGCCGGCTCACGCCGGTGACGAAGAGGCCGGTGACGAAGCATACCGCGATGATCTTTTCTCCGCAGCGTCGCATGAAGAAGCTGAGGACCACCGCGGTCAACCCCAAAGCGGGACGCGGCCCAGATACCAGGCGGCTTACGCAGACGTTTTGGACGTGAGCCTCGGCGCGCAGACTCTCACGCCTGGCGTTAAACCCGCGGCCACGCGCAGGAACACGGACGCCTGGGAGCCGGTCGGAGAGAGGAGGCTGAAGGTGGACGACGAGGAAGGGGTTTCTGACGAGAGCAGGGTCACATCACCTGTGACCAAACACAAACTACACCGCCAGTCAAAAGGTGCAAGTGGCTTTTTTGTCATTGTAACATTGCTTTCATGAATATTAAAGGAATGGTTCACCCCACAAAAATTCTATCAGCATTTGACGGCTTCTTCGGGTCACCATTGGCTTCCGCAGTAGGAAAAAAATACTATGGAAGTCAATGGTGGCCTGATTACAAACGTTCTTCAAAATATTCAATTCAGGAAAACATAATTTGGCAGCTTTTGCGATTTTACAATTTACTTAATAGTACTGTATTTATACCATTTCAGTAAATGAGTGTAATTATTATGCTTGTGTTGTTATGCTTTAATTGGTAATGTAACATTATTTTAATAATGCTTTAAAACATTACTATTACTACTAAAATCTGCATTATTTTTTTAATTTTTTTTCCTGTCTACAGAGAAAGCTCTCTACCAGCAAACCCCACGAAACGTGACCCAACGCCAGCGGTTCCCTGGAGGTGAGATGTGCTTTCCAGTGGTTTCCCTCGTCAACCCAACGAACCATTTACGTTTAATTTCTACAAATGACCCGCAGCTTATGTTCTGATGTCATGTCACCCGTCCAATCAGAGCTCTTGTTCGAGGTAAGCGTTGAGATCAGTCTGGAGCCTAAACATCACGAAGAACCCTCTTCGCTCAGATCCGCTCTGGAGACCACGGTGAGGCTCGACATTAAGACTCCCTTGTAAACATGTATTCATAGCATAGCTGTCAATTGAGCAACTTTTGGGCTCTAAATCGGTTTATAGATACGAGGAGTGTTAGGACGTCTCGCTCCGAAGAGCCTGGACTTCAAAAGACTGAAGAAGTAAGTACAAAGCTCACTTCCTAAAGCAGAAGGGTTGGGTTCTTCCGAAGCGGTCTGCTCACGGTCTGATCTGCCTGCAGGTTGAGCTCTGGCGTGTTGTTCATCGCGTGGCTGCAGTTTTCGAGGGCGGCTGTGGGGCAGCAGACGCACGGGGATCTTCAGAGCGGTCTGCAGGCGCTTCGGGGCAGAGCCGTCGCGTCCCAAACCACCGAGACGAGGGGCGTCATCGCATCCGTCTCTACTGAAGGTGCTCTCACATCACACTCATTCATTAACCTGCGGTTTATTCACTTAAGTGTAGGTGTTTTATTTTTTTATTTTAATTTTATTTCCTTTAGTACTTGATGTCTGTTTATGTACATTTTATATATATATATATATATATATATATATATATATATATATATATATATATATATATATATATATATATATATATATATATATATATATATATATATATATATATATATATTTATTATTATTTATTTTTAACTATGCATTGATTTGATGGAATAGACCACTACTGTGGATATTTTAATATTACTTTTGAGGAAAAAATAAAGGTGGTTTTTTTTTTTTTGTATATAAAATATTCAGAGGAGTTAGGGTGTCACCAAGTGGTTATTTTTGGTGTAGCACCTAAACGAGATCTCACTATTTTTGTGATTTCAGCTTCATATTTGGGGTTAAAAAACCTTCCCTGCTTGAAAATTTTGATGGACATGCCCACGTGTGTGTGTGTGTGTGTGTGTGTTTGAACAGACATCAATGAGTGTGAGACGCACATGGCGGTGTGTGACGCTCACGCGGAGTGCGTGAACCGGTTCGGGTCGTACTCCTGTCGCTGTATCCATGGTTACCGTGAGGTTCCTCGAGGGCCGGGAGCCAGCGCCTGTGCGGCGTCGTCTGAACCTGGTGAGAAATTGGTTGTCAGAAGTTTGCGTCACTCAAAGGACGGTTTGCCCAAAGCCACCGTTTCATCGTAGGCTCCTCTCTCTTTCCAGACTGTAGCCGGACGTCGTCGTCTCCCAGAATCCTCGGGGGCGTCTACGCCGTGGTCGGCCTGGTCACGCTGCTGCTCGTGCTGTTGCTGTTGGGGGCGTTTCTTCTCTATCATCGGTACTATAGAGGCTCCTTCCTTCCGCGCTGCCAGAAAGCGAGCTCCAGCGGCGTCGTGGCAACCGCCGCCAGTGATGATGACAACAATAACACGGTTAATGACGTTAGCAGTGGCGCGATCCCCTCCGCGTTCCCCCCACCACCTCCACCCGTCAGGCTGGGCAAAGAAGGTCTCCGCTCTCTGGACCCGCCGCTACTACGCTTCGGCTCTCTGGGGCCTCCTGATGGGTTCAGGAGTAAAACAGGCCCCGAGAAACACCAGTTCTGACTCTTTCACAGGGTCACTCTCGTCCTGCCTCTAAACGCACCGCACCTCACTGAATGCAAGACTGGTTTTATTAGTGAGGTGTTTTTGTTTTTTTTTGTTTTTTTGTAAGTTAGTTTATGATTTATAGTGTTTTGATTAAATAATTGCCTTGTTTCTGTTCAGTTTTGCTCTTGTAGTATTATTATTATTATTATTATTATTATTAATGTTTTGTTTTTGCTTGCAGAAGCTTTGTCACACTTAAAGACATGAACAGAACTTGTTGTACTTTGTGGTTTTGTCCAACTAGCCTAAATATGTTTGACATTTGAAAGTGTTTGATGGGTATCATTTTTCTTTATTACTGCATTTATGGTTTGTAGCATATAATATACTTCTTGGATGCATTGTGTATGCATGAATAAATTAATTTAGGTATAATTGTTTTTTTTTTTTGTTTTTGCTTTTTTATAGCTAATATTTTTCTGCCAAGAATCTGCTTCACATTTATTCTATTTTTGTTTAATTTTAGACAATTCTGGTTTCAAATATCAGCTTCTCAGTTCTCTTCCATTCTGGTATTTTTACTGTCTTAAACTTTGTCTGCTAAACACCACAAAGATAGATACCTTAAGTTTAAACCAGCAGCTAAATTTGAAAAAAGAAAACGTTAGTTTTAAGTAATCGTTTTTTTGTGTGCTGCTTCAATCTTAATTATTATTAATATAAAATAAGTTTCGCGGTAGTTTAATTGCTGTTTAAAAAACTTTATTAGACAAGTCAGAAATGTTCTCCCATGTAAGCGTGTAGTTTATTCATCGCTTTATATCCCCACATAGGGCCTAGTATGTGTATATACGATACAGATACGTCTCTCTGCATCCTACTCTAAGTTAATAGAAATAATTTTGAAAGAGATATTTTGTCAGAGAAAAGCGGCCGTTAGCGTTCGCTCGCGCCCAGAGATCTTCTGCGCATGCGCACCGATCCGAATCATTTCCGGGCGACGAGGCTGCTAGTAAGTGCGACCCGTACAGTTACGCGACTCCACAAAATCTTTAGCACACAGTATTAAACGGCAGGGGGGAAACACGTGAAGCGGTATAAACGTCGTTAGCGTCGCGTGAGATGCGTCGTCGGCGTAACAATGTGCTCGTTCGCGGTTTTAACGTCCAGTACGCGTCTCTCGCGCGAGCAACCTGTTGTGTTGTCCAGCTGGTTTTCTCAAAGCGTCGCTTTTGGCTCGCGGTCGAGCTGCATCGCTCCTCTAATTGGCCGGTGTGTCTGATTTGACGGTGGACCGTGTAAAGAGTCCAGCACGCGTCTTATTGGTTAGAGATTACAAATAACGCTGTCTCCACAGAGCAACAGCGGCTCATTTGGACCGAATGAAGTCAGCGTTACCGATGTGTAGCTCTAAAGCCAGCGTTAACTGCTCGCACGAGCCTCATGCGTTTAAGAAAGCGCACCCAAAGCGTCTCTCTTGTGTATGTGGCGTCCCCGTTGAGTGCGTTTTTTAAAGAGGCAGTGCAGCTGGACTGGAGCCAACTGATGCTGTTTGTGTTTCAGAGGATGCTGGGGTATATCTGGAGGTGTTTCTATTCCTCATGTCTTCGCTTCTGGCTGAAATGGTTCCTGCGGCTGCTCACAGGGAGATGCGAGCTGCAGCGCGTCTGCGCTCGATGCAGAACCGGAGCGAGGAGGACAGCACAGATAGGTGATGGTCACACCTGGACTGTGTTTAATAATCTGTGGGAGAAGGGCTTTGCAAACTTAGTCTTTGTTGCTTGTCTTGTAGAGTATTCCCTGAGGTCTTCTAAAAGCAGGGTAAGTGTGACGCAATGATTTCTGGCTGCTGCAGTACTTTCTTATCTTAAGGTGAACACTAACATTGACCGGATTCTTCAGTCGGGACCAATCGATCCCATTGACCTGCTTCACCCTGTGTTTGTTCGCGTTTGGTCAGGTATTGCGAGCGGCGTTATCTTTGAAGGAGAATGATTTGGACGACCGTCTGGCTCAGATAATCCAGGAGAAGAGAATCAAGGAGCAGAAAGATCCCACGTGAGACTCTCTCAAGGCTCTTTCATTTATACGTTTGGGAAAATATACTTCAACTTTTTGCGATCTTTTGACATATTCACACTGCGTCGCATAACTTGATCTTAGTTGATTTATTTTTTTCTTTCTAACTACTCTAGGCCCAGTCAAATACATTTTAAACTTGTAGTTTTTGTTATAAATATTTCTGTATTTTCTTTGTAATAGCATAAACTGTAACTTTTTTTCATATTCGAGAAGCCACCATTTCTAGCTTTTTAGCCCCTGGTGCCAATTTGTTGCACAAGACTTTTTCTTAGATTTTTTTAACAATATATATGTATTTTGTTTTTGCAGTTAATTGCATCCAAACTACGTTTTTGTTTAAATTATATATTTAATGTGCATTTTTATTATGTATATATAAATACACACACTCATACAGCATATATTTTGAAAATATTTGTTCATATATTCATGTTCTTGTATTTTATGTTATTTAAATATCTTAAATATATACAATCACGTGTGTATTTATTTATATATATATATATATATATACACACATACATATATATATATATATATATACATACATATATATATATATATATATATATATATATATATATATATACATATATATATATATATATATATATATATATATATATATATATATATATATACATATATATATATATATATATACATACACATATATATATATATATATATATATAAGTAATAAATATTCACAGTACACGTTTATTATGTAAAAATAAAAAAGTTTGTTTTGGATGCAACTAATCATTTGACAGCACAATTTTTTTATGCAGAAAAATATGCTTATAAACATGTTATTATATTCTATAAAAAATATAATGTATCAGTTTGCTTTCAATATACATATATATTAGAAATGTATTAAATTGTCATTAAAATCATTTTATTTTATTTTATTTATTTATATGCATGCAATACATGCATTAGTATTTGAATGAACATTAATGCTAATAGTAAAATATTAAAATCAACTAATAACCCAAACTCCCTGCTGTTTCTACTTGCCAGTCAAGAAACCTGTCTAAATGCTTCACAGGTTTCATATTCACTATGTATTCAAAATTTGTGGATATTATCACTGTCCGACTGCAGTTTTACATGCAGAAATCTCTCTTAAAGGTTTAAGCTGAATCTCCGGCAGTGTTTGTTACAAATCAACGGATATAATGAGTTGTTCGAGGAGG